>NW_026694618.1:607500-832500 GCF_021218885.2 Marmota monax
CTTGAAATTGGCACCTTGTTCTCACAGAATTTAGGGAAATTTAAATGTAGGAGACACCAGTTAAAAATAGTCTTTTTCATACTTCAACAATTTGAAGTTCCAGGCTTACCTGCTGAATCATGAATTCTATTATACAGAAAATCATATCATAATGAGATTACATTCATCAACCTTTATGCTTAAGCACCATTTTAATGGCTGTTATCCATAAAGAAAGACTATATCTGCATCATTGCTATAGGAAATCCAACTATTGGTCTTAGAAATGGAGGTATAATACTCAACGATCACTTATAACTAGATTTAGTTTTGTATGTTTTTTGAAGAGGTGGAAGTTTGGCCTATGCACTTACTGAGAGTATCTTTTGATAAGGCTACACAGGAAAACAGGCTTCCACAAATAAATTGTTGTCATATGTTAAGTGTATGAGTGGTTTATCATAAAAAGAACAGTTGATAAATATGTCACACCAGTCCTTATATGTTGAGCAGTATAAAATAGTTATGAGACTGTTCAGTTATAAACTGCCAAACTATAGAAATATGTTTATTTCTCTAATTTGATCTTCACAACATTACAAATTATTTTTCCCATTTTAGAGGGAAAAAACTCAAATGTAGCTAGTTAAAATGATATTGTCAAGGTAAAAAAAAATAGAAACACTATTAAATTGTTCAGGTTGTAAATATAACATAAAAATGAGTATCATAACATTGGTGTCTCTGTTAGCTTTCCCTCATTGACAAAATATCTGAGACAAGCAGCTTAAAGCAGGAAAGGTTCATTTTGGATAGTGGATTCAGAGGTTGTTTTTTTTTCCCCATGGGCATTTGGTACTCTTGTATTTGAACCTGTGGTAAGGTGGTACATCATGGAAGGATCATGTGGTAAAATAAATCTATTTACCCATAGCAGCTGAGAAGCAAAAGGAAGAGAGAGAGGGAGAGACTGGGATCCTAGTTTCTCCTTCAAGGGCATGCTCTCCAATAACTGGTGACCTATTAAAAATATAACATCCAGAGTATTTCTTAAAGACCTCCTACATCCAGGTCCCACCTGTTAATATCAGTTATCTCAGACTTGTATGTGAAGGACATTATAATATTGTTGTCACTAAATATTGGCAAACCATAAGTAATAGCAGTGAAATCGGCTTATGGTAGTGTGGGAGGCCATCCTAGCAGGTGATTTGAGTTACCTCCCTGGCTGGGTGAGAGGCCCTTAAGCACAGCTGTGTCAGAGCTTTCCCCACCCTTCTCCAGGTCCCAGGGCTTGTCTGTGCAGAAGCGTGTTTGGCCACTGCCCCAAAGACCCAACCTTCCCCCTGACCTTGGGATGCTGCACCCCCCAGCTTAATCTTCATTGGATGGGATTTTCCCCAGAATTTCTTGTTCCCCAATAAAAGTCTACTCCCTGGTGTGTTTCTCTCCCTCTCCCTCTCTCCCTCCCTCCCTCTCTCCCTCTCCCTCTCTCTCTCCCCCCTCTCTCTCCCCCCCACCTCTCTCTCTGTTTCTCCCCTCTTCAATAAACCTCAATATTGAATTAGGTGGCTGGAGGCTGGAGCTAGGAGAAGCCATCCTGGAGCTGGTTTTAAAGGTAATTAGAGTCTTGTCTCTTTAATTTAAAACTCCCTAGCGGTTTCTCAGGATTCAAACCTTCTTTCATGAAGCCAGCGCGGGTAGCAGGCTAAATGGTAGTATTTTATTATTGCCCACATATCATGGTGCAGAACTTAAACTATATGGAAACAGGAAAGGATGTTATGGATAAAGAGCTTCTGAACATAATGAAAAAATGTCCTAGGTAGCAAAAACTAAAATTGTCTTTGAATTGCTCCTGCTCAGTAGCCATTCAAAATGAAGAACTCATAATATTGCAGCTCCTCACATCGAAAAATAAATTCAAAAGCACTAAAACTTAGCTTTGTTGATATTTGGAAAATAATAACTGATTCTTGAGTCAAGGTAGACAAACCATTGCAGGCTGAATTTACAGCTAACACAGTTCTTACTCAATGGAGTTAAATATTTTAGTGTAGATGTTTTCTTTTGATACATTTATTTCAGTTAAAAATATACAAGATGGATTATGATAGTTTTGTAATTTGACAAAATTGGGCATTTTTAAATTTTAAAAATTTAAGTAGAAAAACTGAATATCCTTGCATCCTGGGGTTGTTTATATTTTTCTGTCCTTCAAACATGTTTTCAGTTTTCCTGCTTAAATGTGACCAGCAGTTAGTGAACAATTTAATCATCAATGATCAAGATAATGAAGTTTAAAAATCAGATACTATGCGTGTGGCAGATTCTTCCAGCTGCAGCTTGCCAGCTTCTACAAGAAATATACAATACTTTCAACATAATCAGAGCAGGCCTCCAACTAAGAGTTTCTAACTTAACAAGCAAATATCAAATTCTTTATAAAAGGAGGATGTGGTGTTTGGATATCTCCTGCTGTGTTAAAAATTTCAACTGCAGTAATTAGCAGCAGGTTTTCCATCTTGGCATGATAGGAAGAAGAAAAGACCTCTGGAAGGAGAATGTAAAGAAAGAAAGCAAAACTAGAGGAAACTATAACAATTGAGTAGAAGACAGGTTTCTTGATCAATAGCCACAACTGTCATAAATATGTTTATGGAAAGGTATCCAAACTTGTACAGTGAAACATTAGAAATTAAATCCTTATATTGATGAATGAGAAAACTAAGTCTCATCTGAGATTTTTAATTTTAATAAAAGTCAGGTACAATTAGACATATGTTGATTTAATATTAAATATTAGAATATATGTATTTACTTGATGATTTTAAATACAGCTTCTGATTTTATGCAGATGATGTATCTGATTTATTGAAAATATAACATCCAGAATATTTCTTAAGGACATATACCACAAATTATTCCTATAAAGTGAGAACACTTTTAAAAGTCATTTCAGAAAGAAATATTTGATTTTAAGTATTGTGGTATTGGATGTGAATTAGTATAAATAAGCAAAAGAAAGGCTAAATTATTAAATACATTTTTTGAAATACACCTTTAAAGACTATTAAAATGAACGAAATTAAATTTTAAATTCCTTCCAGGGCATCATGGCACATTCCTGTAGTATCAGCTACTCAGTGACTGAGGCAGGATCACCATCAGTTTGAAACCAGCATGAGTAACCTAGTGAGAATCCATATCACCAACTCAAAAAGTTTTTTAAAAAGATTAGATAAATGAAAGAAGAATAAAGTACTCCAATTGTTAAGAAAGTTTGTCTGTTAAAAGAAAGAGCTCCCATGTAAACCAAAATAATCTTTGGTCTGACAGAAAATTGAAATCAGAAAGAAAAATATATATAATTGTATGTATTCATCCATCTCTATAAAACCTAAAACTGGTGAGAATTTAACATCTAAATTATCATCAATGTAACCACTAATGCTGAGATAGTTGTACCTGGAACAAATATACATGATAAAATATAATGAAATCTGTTTTAGTTTGAAGAATTGATCCACACATCTCAGCTAAGGATCATTTCTTGGCAATGCTTTTTTTTTTTTTTTTTTTTTGGTACTCAAAGAAGAGGTCCAAGTGGGAATTTCTTTCTCAACAGGAGGAAAGAGTTATATAAATTTTAAGATATGATATTCCTTCCAGAAAACTTATCAGCACTAAAACTGTTAATGCATAAATCCTTTTCAGGTTTTTAGCAGGAGATTTCATTCTCTAATTATGCTTAGGACCCACTTTAGTAATACTTTCTGCCTTAGATTAATTACCCTGATCTAATTCATTTAGTGGAGGACAGCTGTGGTACGTGGGTTGCCCACTGATGTATTGTGTTAAATGATGCCCATCTGTCATGGCAGCATATCAGCATGGATTCAGTGTCATCCACTTCATTGGTTCTGCTGAGATGTGAAGTACAGCTACAATGTTTACTACTGTTGTTAATTTAATATCTACACCTTTAATAACCTGACTGCTGTCACTAGCTGAACAATGATACATGATGGCCAGCCAAGAACCAGATACAAAGCATTAAGGAGACAGCACAGCAGATCCTCTGGTACAGTTAATTAGAACATTTGTGAGCAAAGTTACTATTGGGAACCTATAGGGCATCCTCATAGGGAAATATTTTATTGAGAAATAAAGTTAAAATAATTTGTATGAATAGTACTTCTAACATATATAATCATTAATTAATGATTAAATTCTTGCAAATTTAATCATTCACACTTGAAACAGAATGATTTTTTAATAGTCACTTTTGGACTCTTTGTTTTTACACATGGTTTTGTTCTTGGTTTATCACAACTCTCCAGATATGCAATGTGACTATTTCATTGAAAATTGGCTAATGCCAGTATAATGCACTGAGTCTAATGCTTTGAATTTAACTTGAATAAACTAAATTAACCCAAAATTTATGGAAGATCCAGGGCCTTTAAAGTATCATACAACATAGAATACTTAATCCTATTTTCAAAATGTAATTAAATATGAATACATTTAAATAATGCTTGTTTAAAATTGTTTTTTACATATGGTAAAATAAAAATTAAAATATGTAATATACATGCTTATATCTTAAATCTATTATAAGATGACTATAAATACACAAATTTATACAAAATATTGAAAAATGCATATACATGGGCAAATTTGGGGTTTAATACTTTTTAGAAACTTAAAAAAAATATAATGTAAAGTTTCCTTGATTTTTGCCTTTATATTGTTCTGTTTATATGCCTTACTAATTTACATTATAATTATACTTAATGAACTATTCAAAACTCTAAAATTCTTTTTCTCATTTTTCCTCCACTTCTTTACTTTGAATTTAATTTGGTCCCACAAAGTGACAGCTTTTTCTATATTATCTTCAAGAAGCTTCTACTTCATTCTCCTTTTGATAAGAGAAATGGAGTCAGTCTTCCTAAATCTAAGTATCTTGAATGTAGTTACTTTTCTCCTTGGCTTACATACAGATATCTATTTTTTTCTATTTAAAGCTTATGTTCTCTGGATAAAAAAAATCTTCCATCCCTCTTTTTTTTTTTCCAACCTCATAATCCACCCATCTATCAAGATCAAACTGTTTCAAAGTAACTCAACTGTGACCCACAATGTGACCTAAGAACATTATTCCAAACAGAACAAAATCATATTATCTACCACTAAATAAGAGTAAAATTTTAAATGCACAGCAATCAATAAATAATTACCAGGCTTGCAAAGAAGCAGGAAAATATGACCTATCATGAATAAAATTAATCTATTAAAAATGACCCAGAAATCACACCAATTACAGAGTAAGTGGACAGGAAATTAAAAGAGTTACAACTATAACCTATATGTGTGAATACAGAGGAAAGCATGACTATGTTTGGGAAGGATATGAAACCTATAAAAACTACATAATCACATTGAAATTCCAGTAAAGAAGCTGGACTGGCATTTAAAGCAGATTAGACACTGCAGAAGAAACTTGAAAATATAGCAATAGAAATTACTCAAAACAAAGCTTTAAAAATGAACAATGCAAGGCTGGTGATATAGCTCAGTTTGTAGAGTGCTTGCCTCACATGCACAAGGCCCTGAGTTCAATCTCCAGCACTACAAAAGAAAAAGAAAAAAAAATGAACGATGTATTAGTGAGCCATGGTATAAACCTCCTATGACATGTGTAATTGAAGCTTCTGAAGGAGACAAGAGATTACAGGGGAACAGAAAAGTTTTTTGAGGAAATCATGACCCCTAACTTTTCCAAATCTGGTTATAAATGTAAACTCACAAACTCCAGTAAATTCAACAAAACCCAAGTAGAAGAAGCAGAGAGAAGACTGCACCAAGACATATCTTGATGAAATTTCCCAAAATGGGTATGAAAATGCCATTTGTCCTATGCTGTTACAGCTTATAGTAAGATTTTCTTTTTGCAAAAACCATTTTAATAGTTTAGTGTTATCATTTGTATTTGGCACTCATCTCTCAGGTATTCATAAAATTACTATATCATGTTGTGTTTCCTTTAAAACTTTGAAGCTGTATAATTACCAACTTAGTAAGAAGATGCAGAAAAAGGAAATAAAGATAAGTATAGTACCAAATATTCTGCATATGCCACCTGCTCAGAATCCTCCCACAGCAGGGCAAGTCTTACAGAAGGGGACCAGGAAGGACTCTTCACAGGAAGGAGATGTCTATGTTGTTATATCCACAAGCAGGAGAGAGTCCTACGTGACTCAGTCATCATTCTGTGTAAGAACTTTAACTGTCCAGAAGGGCATGTTACCTATTTAGGAATCTGAGACAGGATTTTAGAATGTTCCTGACTTTTTAATTTTTTCTAGGTATCTTTAAAGCAGCAGTGACAACAGCAGTGATCCTGAAGAGTCCTAATATTCTGAATCTAAGTTTCCTCCTTAATGTTAGTAAAAGCAAGATAGCCAACACCTATTAAAAGATTTTTATGGGCTGAAAACTATCTCACATACTCCTTAGGACAACTTGAAAATTGAATACTACTGACAACAGATTCCAGGGTAAGACTCTGAAGCAGATAGGCTGAGTGATTTCTTGGAAATTGCAGGTTGAAAAGTAGCAGTCATACTCCACAGCCTGAGAAGCTGAACTACTATTTTGTACTGCCACATAATGCCTTCCCATTAAAATAAATGACTTTTGTTTGTATGGACCCTACTCACACAATTAAGTTACCAACATTTATAATGGTAAAGAATGATCAAGACAGAAAAAAAGGAAGTGAGAAAGGAAAAGAGAATAGAAAGAGGCTCATGTGATTTATCATTTGCGATGAGTGCCATCAAGAGCTGCCTCAGAAAGTACTGAATACTCCTCATGCTGTAGACTGTTCACCATGGAGAAGAGATTAGATTGAGCCTTAGAGGAACTGAGACATGTAAACAACCCATCCAATTAAATCTTCACATTCTTTATCCTTCAGGTTTAGATGATTCCTAAAAAATGGTGAGAAGATTAGGAAGTTTTCAGTATAAAAATACTGTTGATTTCAGCCTGGGAATGTAGCTAATGGTAGAACATTGCTTAGCATTTGGAGGCCTGGGCTCAGTCCCCAGTACTGATTATTCTTTACTTTTTGTTCATATATAGTGTGAATGTATGATATATATATCCATCCATCCAGATGAATATATATCTAGATGTAGGTTTTATATATGTATAACCTATAGGTGAGGGATATATATATATATATATATGTGTGTGTGTGTGTGTGTGTGTATGTGTGTGTGTGTGTGTGTGTATAGAGAGACAGACATATTTATATACATATATATGTATAAAATCTTCAGTTTATACACATAAATGTATGTTTTTGAGTCCCATATTTAACATAAATTGATGAAATGTATTTACTCTGTATTAAACACACAACACTTTTTAAAAATCTACTTTTGCAGAATATCTAAATCATTTCTAGCAGGTTTCATTCAAATGGAGTAATAGAACAGCTTTAAGACAATCTGGGGAAGTGTACACTGCTGAGTAATCTAATGGAACAACATGGTTCTACTCAAATTATTTCTTTTGATTGTGGTTTTGTCAAACCTGCTTTCAAAAGTTTTACTGCAACAGTCTTATTAGACTGAGTTCCTCCCTGGTCTAGCTTAAATGTCTAAAAATTTGTGAGAGCACTGTGATGACTTAGAGTGAGTCGAAGTCTGTTGAGTGATTACCAAAGAATTTAGATGGCAGGTTTGCCAACTTTACATGTATAGACTGAGCAAGTCTAATATGTCTGGAAATATCATTACCATCATTTGCTCTGTGAACCATATACCTTTTTTTAATGTTGCCTCTTGAGGACCCATTCAGTCTCCAAAATATATAAATACATGTGCCCAAAACAATTCCTAAGAACTTACCAAGAGTAAATAAAAATGTATGTATTAAAAACATAATTTAACAGTATTCCTAGGAGCTTCATTTGTAGATAAAACAATTCAAGTTTATCCACAAAATAGGTAATATTTTATAGATATTTTATAATGACATGTACCTTGGAAATTAAAAAAAAACTGGACAATTAATACATGCAACAAAATGGATGAAGTCCTCAGGCATTATACTGAGTAAAGTTTGGTAGACACAAAATAATGAATCTTCTATTAGTCTGTTAATGTGAAGTTCAAAATAGGCAAATCTGAACTATGCAATAGAGAATGAAATGGTAGTTGCCTGTAAAGAGTATGACAGAGTTTTTTAATCTTATTAGATATATAGGTTACACAAATATCTGTCTGTCAAAACTCATCAACCTGTTCACTGAAGATGTATGCATTAAGTTGTAAATAAATTATTTCAATTAATTTATTTAATTTTTTAAAATTTTACTTATATATCTATTTTTTATTTTTTCTTGTTTTATAACATGAAAATAGAATGGAGAGGCTGAGGTTGTGGCTCAGTGGTAGAGTGCTCACCTAGCATGCTTGAGGCACTGGGTTCAATCCTCAACACCACATAAATATGAAATAAAGATATTGTGTCCACCTACAACTAAATTTTTTAAAATAGAATGGATAAAGAAAATGTGGAATATACACACAATGGAATATTAATCAGCCATTCAGAGAAATGAAATTATGGCTTTTGTTGGTAAATGGATAGAACATGATACTATCATACTAAGTGAAATAAGCCAATCCCCAAAAAACAAAGGCTGAATGTTCTCTCTGATATGTGGATGCTGACTCACAATGAGAAGAAGGATAGGGAATAAATAGAAGTACTTTGGATTAGACAAAGAAGAATTAAGGGAAGGGAGGGGATTGGGAGTAGGATTGGGAGTAGTTAGTAGAATGAATGAAACATTTAATTTCCTATGTTCATATATGAATACACATCCAATGTAATTCCACATCATGCACAAACAGAAGAGTGGAATGTTGTACTTCACATATGTATACTATGTAAATTATTTTAATAAATAATAAAATCATAAAATATTCTGGTGATACCAAGTGTCAGTGAAGATATGAAACTATTGTAAATTCCATTCACTGTTGGAGAAAGTATGCATTGATGCATCAAATTGAAACATAATTTTCAGTAAAACAGCTAAAAATTTTATTCATAGATATATGAAACTTCAACATATATGTACCAGATTATATACATGAATATATATGGCAACATGGGTAAAATTAGCTAAAAATACTATCAAGTCCAATATTTATAAACTACGATATGAATAAAGTACCATATTCTTCTTTAATAGAAATATTTATAACCAGATACAATCTATAGCAAAAATATGATGAATTTTATAATGGTTAGTGAAAAAGGATAGTAAAAAGTCATATACTGTTCCATTCCAAGTACACAAAAATCATATAAAACTAATATAAATAAATATATATGTGTGTATATATATGTATATATATTCATATATATAAAATATTTGCTTAAAGGATAAATATACAATGAATGTAAGAAAACAATTAATTCAAGATAATTGTTAATTCTATAGAAAAAATGGTTTGGAATGGAGAAGAGATATAGGAAGCTTCAAACTTGCCTATCTTATTACAGCTTGTTGATGAATGAATAATGTGCTATTCCTATCTAATGTATTATTATTGGACAATAAAAAAAGAATTGAAGTACTGATTCATGCTACAACGTGGAGGATTCTTAAAATTATTATGCCTCTCAGACCCATTTGTATGAAATACTCATAATACACAAATCTGTAGAATCAATATTAGTGAATGCTTTAGACTGAAGAATAATGAAGATTTACTATTGGTAAACATGAGATTTCTTTTTGTGATTATAGAAATGTTCTAAAATTACTTTACTGTGAAGTTACATGAATGACTAATACTAAATGTCCTGAAAAATATTGAAATGTGTGGAATTTAAATCATAATTACCATTAACATTTAGAATACAGTGGCTTTCAGTATTTGAATTCATCTTGTCTTCCATACTGCTCTATGGAAGACCTACCAAGATTTACAGAGTCTTATAGTAAACCACACTTGAAATCTCACCATTGCACCATTGCATTCACAGGATTCCAGAGCCTTAGGGGTATTCTTTGGTTCATTTACATTAGATATGCAATTCCATATTGTTCTGTTGCTCCAGAGACCATAATTCACTTGCAGCATATGTGTTTCTATTTCGGGATCTGCAAATTCCAAAGATATAAACCAAATCTTGCTGATTTTAATGGGAAAAATCTCTTGAGAAGTTACAAGGTCACTCAAAGCAAAGTTGTCAATGCAGGTTTAGAGCAATAAATACAGGAAAAAACTGTCCCCAATCTTACCACAGAATAGGTCTGTTAGGTGTCACTCACACATTTGCAGAGTATCAGGCCCCTTCTGATTTTTCTATTGATGATCACTCTGAGCTACCAAAACAACCAGGCCTTAGTAGCACACTTCACTTAGTAGCACACTTCATTTTTCCTCCTTTGTCATCACCCTACCTCTAAAAAACCATGTTGCCATTGAAAATGAAGAATATACTGCTCATAATCAAACCCTTTAGAGTGTTTATGATTTCATGAGTCCTTTACTGATAAGTAATTTGAAACATAGCTTAAGAGGGCAATGCCAAAACCAATTTTAAAGCATTTTTTAGCAAAAGTTACAGTTTCAATTTTTGTATTATTGATGAGCATAAGTAAGATTTACTTTAGGAAACCTGGTTCTTCTTATTTAATTCATTTCTCTATTATAAATCATATGCAAATGAGAATCGAGGGGCCACAAAAGTACCTCCCTAACTATCTGGCAAACATACACTTAAACACAACCCCAGTGACTTTTTTCTTTACCATTAGACTCCTATCATTTCATCTCTTAAATCTAAGGCCCATACTTTTAGATCATTTCTAGAATTGTTTCTCACTTCTTAAGACTTTTAGATATTTTAGGGAAACAATTTAGAACATGATGTTACCAACTCAGTTGGTTTTGTCCCTTGTATACTGTTCTATTTGTTTAATTGTGCAAACATCTTTCTCCCTCAGCCCTTTTGCTCTCTCCCTCTCTCCCTCTCCCTCACCATTTTGCTGTAAGTGGAGGTAGGCACTAAAGACCTCTTAAGGTTCAGGTTCTTTTCTCTTTTTTGACAAAGATACTTTCTACTCATGCTACATAGTTTCTATTGCACTACATAAAAGACTCATCATACTAGACTTTTGAGATGCTAAGGTTAATTGGCTGAAATAAATCCTGACATCCTGATCTTAATTGTAAGATTACCATCAACTTTTCCATTTTTCACTGCTTCTTATTTTTGCCTAAATCTATTATCTTATTGTTAAATGGCCATTTATCTAAATCAATCATTTTTCCCCACTTAGTAGCAGAAATTCTCTCATTTCAATTTTTTAAAATAAATTAGCAGGACCAGTTTTATAGACGTGCAGCCTCCACAGACACACAGGGCCCTGTTTGTAAGGCCCTAGGATGGCATTAATTTTCTGGAGTTGCCATCTTGAAATCTTTAATGATTTTTTAACTGGGGTTCCTGCAATTTTATTTTGTTCTGTACTCCCCAAATCATATTGCCATTGCTGTTAAAGAGGACAATTTGACTACACTAAAATGCAGTTCACAGAGAAATAGAAAAACACATGAATATTTTTTCCTATTGATTGCCAATTTTCAGAGGAAGGACTTGGAGTCCTGCTTATTTTCAATGGTAACTAATTTTTATTTTAGCTTTCTATTTCCTAGGCATTATATTCAAACTCATTTTTACATAGGAATGTTCTGAAAATTAGTTGTATTCATTGTTCTCTTTCATGATTAGATTGTCCCACCATTGGGCCATAATGTCCCTGTCATGTTGGGATTTACATCCATTTGGCATATGCCTAGTAGTCTTAGGGAGCTCTCTTACTTTCTGGTAGCAACACTATATCTCAGGTTCATTTCCCATATTTCTCATGCCAAAATTGATTTTATCTATTATATCTATTATTCCACCACAAACTGATAGTTTTCCAAAAAAGACCTCAAACGTTTTAATGGAAAATCATACTTAAGAATTATAACCAAGGAACATGGTGTGCAATCCATTACTTATTATCAAAATTTGTATGGGTTAAGAAATAAATTATACTTATATAAGTATGTACATTGTATGTATGTATATTTTAAAATTGTGATTTTTTTTCCTGAAATTCAGATTCACATGATTCCCTTAGGTCATCCTAAATAGAAGGAAGCAGCTAGTTATCACTTCTTTCATTCATCTGGTCAGCTATTGTAGTCTGCGACAGTAGCAAATTTTTATATGGTCATACTTTTGTCTTTTCTGTTTATTTAAAGAATACAACAATGTTTGAATAGGGGGTGTGACCTGCTCATAAGCTACAATTTAAGGAGATGAAATTGTTCTTTTAAGCTGTTTTTATTTTTTAATGTATTCTGAGGAAAGAAACCTAAGAGTTTCACTGCAAGTACAGCAGGCTACCTGGGAGCTGGCACAGATCACTCTGTTCTAGAACCATGTTTTGTTTCCTCTTGAGATTATCTTTGGAGCCTGCACCCATCCCATTTCAAAACATAAATAATGTCTACAAGTTATTGAAAATGTTTTGAAGGTAAATTTAAGATCAATATTTTATACCCCAGAAATTTTAAAAAATAAGAATGAACCAGAAGATAAATTCCTACAAGCTAAAATGAAAAAAATTAAATAAATTTTCATAGTTATTTTTAAAGTACAAGTACCTGTGAAATACTCAGCATACATATTTTTTTCCTAAAATCATAATAAAATATTAGGAAGAGATATAATCATTGTCTCCAGGGAATAAGTATCGTACATTATGGTAAAAAGGAAAATTAAGATATCTAGTTAGTTATTTTAAATCAATTGTTTTTGTCTGTTTTCCCTAAAAGACAAGATATAGACTGGTCAACAATTATCATGACATTTGGTAAAGCTTTCCATTAGCAAAAGCTTTCCATTTGCTTAGCTTGTTGCTTATTTTACTCACTTTGCCCTTATCTCATTTAAAATTAATCATAATATGCTTTGAATTCTGGAATTTATCTTTCTTTGAATGAAGAAGCAAAGAC
This sequence comes from Marmota monax, assembly GCF_021218885.2. Lineage (NCBI taxonomy): Eukaryota > Metazoa > Chordata > Mammalia > Rodentia > Sciuridae > Marmota > Marmota monax. The sequence continues at coordinate 620,595 of NW_026694618.1, forward strand.
TTGATGAACCAACTCACCCTGTTCCAATCATGTGTGCTATTCTTTCAAATTCAAATATGAATTCTTATCTTCTACCACTACACTGTGCACACACAACCAGAGTTTGTTTGCATAGTCTCACAGTGTACTAACATCATTGTATCCTTTGAATGGATAAAATATTAAACTACCCTGACCACTAGAAGAAAAAAAAAAAAAAAACAACACCTTGATAAAGTCAGGAGAATTTGACTTGGATATTAGAACTTAGGAGTTTCATTCCCAGCTGTGTTCCTAATGTAACATGTCATTTATGGATGGTTTACAAATAAATATGGATGAGTTATAAAATTTCCCTGAGCCAAGTGTCCTCAGAAGTAAAATGAATGAAGCAATATGTAGAAGAGTATAAATTATATAGTAATTAAATGCTGTATAGCTCAAATTCCCATAGAAAATTGTATGGCCTACAGACAATCACATTGGCAGTATGAAGTATCTTTTAGGCCAGGATCACTATGTTCCCACATGTTAGTGCTTAAAAAAAATCCCACTTTGTGAGACTAAATAACCCCATTAATATTTCTACCTAATATGCCATTTTTTTAACAGAACAAAATGTTTATTCTTAGTGGACATAGCCCTCGTGTTTGAAACCTTCCTTTAAAAATATGGCAAGGATTGTGTAACAGTGTTTTGCTAATTTGGATTTTTTTTTGTTAATTTTCCCCATTTCTACTTAAAAGTATTTGATACTTGAATTTTCCTGATATCTTTAGAAAAAAATTCTTGGTTTGGGTTCCTTAAAAGTCAAACAATACAAGCACCAAATTAGGTAGTAGAGAAAGTAAGATAGAAAAGGAAGCAAGGCTGATAAATTATGTGCTAAGATAATTATACTACTGAGTTCCACTTTGTGAGGAAAGCTCTGAGTGCTATAGAAAAAATACTAGAACTGTTTCACTGAGAATGGAGAAGTCAAGATATTTTTTTTTACCTGTCCTTCCTTCATTAGTTGAGAGAATATCTACCGAACTCCTAACTCCTATCCAATAGAAAAAAGAGAATATAAGTATCATCAACATCAGAAATGAGAGAAGAGATACCATTATTTATCCTACACATAATAAAAGTAAAATAAAATATTACATATAACTTTTCTCAACAAATTTAACAACTGAGATAAAATTGACAAATTCTTTGAAAGCGAAAACTACCAAAGCTCACCTAAGTAAAAAGAGAAGTAAAAGAAAAATAAGTCATCAAATACATTAATGTGCAGTAGTCAGTGTTGAGGGAAGGGAAAAAAAAGGATACTGATTAAAAATACTGTCAAATGTTTAATGCTGATAATATCTGGCAAGTAATGGCTGACCTATTGGAGAATAGTTTCAGTAGAATAACAGAAGTAGATGCCAAATGAAAATAACTCAGAGAATAAATGAATAGTTGGACAGTAAAAAAAAGATACATAATACAATATTAAGAAATGCATTTATTAATTTAGATATAGAGAAAAAGGGGGAAAAAGACAAGGAAACACTTTTGTAGCCTACTTGACATTCATTCAATATCATTTGGAATTATTTCTGGTGTGTACACTATATGCATGGCAATTGTAATTACCCAACCAAAATTACTACTATGAGTCAACCTGTATATCAGAATTAGTTTGGGAGATGTATTTTTGGAGCAAATGTTGCAATTCCTGCAATAGTCTGGAAATTTATAGAACTAATAGGATCATTTTTGGAATATAAATTGACCTATAAAACCTACATGCATAATTACTATGGCTATGTACTTAACGCTTTCCTAGTTGGCACTGAATCAGCAAAGCATTCAATGTTGTTTTTGCCTTTAGGATCTCATAGAAGTGGACACTTAAAGAAGTATATATGTGTAAAGTTTTTAATGCTGGCCTGGTTCTAAGAAATCTATTCAATGGTTTAGAAGACAAAAATAATTTTCTGTAATGAATATGTGTTTGTACATGTGTGTGCCATCATTAAAATGGGAAGTTGGAAAAGTTAAAAGTGATTCCAAGGAAGATAAGGTGGGCAAAAGTTGGGAAAGTACAAAAACTGACAATTCTCTCCTCCAAATAACTGAGTGGCACTTGATATATGAATAGAAAATACATCAGTAAACACAACTACAACTCTTGGGAAGTTGTTTCTAAGAACAAATCAAAAGACAAATTTGCCGAGATTACACTTTCTTTTGTAATCAGTCATAGATTATTCCTCTTCTCATAACTATCTAATATAATAAAATATAATATCAAGTTATGTCTCAAATATAATGATTACCTCTATTACTCCTGCAAAAACAAACATGCTTTGGAATTCCTAATTCATACACACCAGTTTTGCTTTTATTTTTTATAGAATTATAACAATTTACTCCAAATATATTCAAATGGGCCATGTTATTTTATTTCCCTAACTTAACAATTGTCATTTTCTCTTTTTACATTTTCCATCCCTTCTAATTTTCTACCCTTACCGAGTGTTCTCTATGGGATATAGACTTTCCCACAAATACAGAGATGTGTCTACCTTAAGACTTAGATAAGAGGTTGTGAGGGGAATGGGAAAATAAACAAGGAGAGAAATGAATTACAGTAGATGGGGTAGAGAGAGAAGATGGGAGGGGAGGGGAGGGGGATAGTAGAGGATAGGAAAGGTAGCAGAATACAACAGTTACTAATAGGGCATTATGTAAAAATGTGGATGTGTAACCTATGTGATTCTGCAATCTGTATTTGGGGTAAAATTGGGAGTTCATAACCAACTTGAATCTAATGTATGAAATATGATATATCAAGAGCTTTGTAATGTTTTGAACAACCAATAAAAATAATAAAAAAAGAAGACTTAGGATGATGTACAGTTCTTTCCCACAGGTATGGACATGATTCTCATCACCTAGAAAACTATAAAATAAGAGTAATTTGTCTTTGTACATCACTACCTAAATATAATCACAGAGCAGGAATAAGACAAGTACAATGAAAAATCACATTCAGAAAGAGGAAAATCACAAACACAAATAAGTGCTTAACATCAATGATGAAATCATATTCTATGGTGATTAAGGAGACTTCTGCTCTGAGAATGGACTGAGTGCTCTGGCAAGTTCCTCTGGCTCTGGTTCAGCTCTTTGTAAGGAATGGGGATCTCCTTGGTTTTGACTTGTAGTACATTTTCCCATATCTCCTATTCCCAGTGGAGAGAGCACAAGCCTGAGTTTGCTTTTGACCCTATACCTTTTTTTAAAAAATTTTTTATTGTTGGTTGTTCAAAACATTACAAAGTTCTTGATATATCATATTTCACACTTTGATTCAAGTGGGTTATGAGCTCCCATTTTTACCCCATATACAGATTGCAGAATCACATCAGTTACACATCCATTGATTTACATATTGCCATACTAGTGTCTGTTGTGTTCTGCTGCCTTTCCTATCCTCTACTGTCACCCCTCCCCTCCCCTCCCCTCCCCTCTTCTCTCTCTGCCCCCTCTACTGTCATTCATTTGTCCCTTGTATTATTTTTCCCTTTCCCCTCACTTCCTCTTGTATGTACTTTTGTATAACCCTGAGGGTCTCCTTCCATTTCCATGCAATTTCCCTTCTCTCTCCCTTTCCCTCCCACCTCTCATCCCTGTTTAATGTTAATCTTCTTCTCATGCTCTTCGACCCTACTCTGTTCTTAGTTACTCTCCTTATATTAAAGAAGACATTTGGCATTTGTTTTTTAGGGATTGGCTAGCTTCACTTAGCATAATCTGCTCTAATGCCATCCATTTCCCTGCAAATGCTATGATTTTGTCATTTTTTAATGCAGAGTAATACTCCATTGTGTATAAATGCCACATTTTTTTTATCCATTCGTCTATTGAAGGGCATCTAGATTGGTTCCACAGTCTTGCTATTGTGAATTGTGCTGCTATGAACATCGATGTAGCAGTGTCCCTGTAGCATGCTCTTTTTAGGTCTTTAGGGAATAGACCAAGAAGGGGAATAGCTGGGTCAAATAGTGGCTCCATTCCCAGCTTTCCAAGAAATCTCCATACTGCTTTCCAAATTGGCTGCACCAATTTGCAGTCCCACCAGCAATGTACAAGTGTACACTTTTCCCCACATCCTCGCCAGCACTTGTTGTTGTTTGACTTCATAATGGCTGCCAATCTTACTGGAGTGAGATGGTATCTTAGGGTGGTTTTGATTTGCATTTCTCTGACTGCTAGAGATGGTGAGCATTTTTTCATGTACTTGTTGATTGATTGTATGTCTTCCTCTGAGAAGTGTCTGTTCAGGTCCTTGGCCCATTTGTTGATTGGGTTGTTTGTTCTCTTATTGTCTAATTTTTTGAGTTCTTTGTATACTCTGGATATTAGGGCTCTATCTGAAGTGTGAGGAGTAAAGATTTGTTCCCAGGATGTAGGCTCCCTATTTACCTCTCTTATTGTTTCTTTTGCTGAGAAAAAACTTTTTTAGTTTGAGTAAGTCCCATTTGTTGATTCCAGTTATTAACTTTTGTGCTATGGGTGTCCTATTGAGGAATTTGGAGCCTGACCCCACAGTATGTAGATCGTAGCCAACTTTTTCTTCTATCAGACGGCGTGTCTCTGATTTGATATCAAGCTCCTTGATCCATTTTGAATTTACTTTTGTGCATGGAGAGAGAAAGGGATTCAGTTTCATTTTGTTGCAAATGGATTTCCAGTTTTCCCAGCACCATTTGTTGAAGATGCTATCCTTCCTCCATTGCATGCTTTTAGCCCCTTTATCAAATATAAGATAGTTGTAGTTTTGTGGATTGGTTTCTGTGTCCTCTATTCTGTACCATTGGTCCACCCGCCTGTTTTGGTACCAGTACCATGCTGTTTTTGTTACTATTGCTCTGTAGTATAGTTTGAAGTCAGGCATCGCTATACCACCTGATTCATACTTCCTGCTTAGCATTGTTTTTGCTATTCTGGGTCTTTTATTTTTCCATATGAATTTCATGATTGCTTTCTCTATTTCTACAAGAAATGCCGTTGGGATTTTGATTGGCATTGCATTAAACCTATAGAGAACTTTTGGTAATATCACCATTTTGATGATGTTAGTTCTGCCTATCCATGAACAGGGTATATTTTTCCATCTTCTAAGATCTTCTTCTATTTCTCTCTTTAGGGTTCTGTAGTTTTCATTGTATAAGTCTTTCACCTCTTTTGTTAGGTTGATTCCCAAGTATTTTATTTTTTTTGAAGATATTGTGAATGGAGTGGTTGTCCTCATTTCCATTTCAGAGGATTTGTCGCTGATATACAGGAATGCTTTTGATTTATGCGTGTTGATTTTATATCCTGCCACTTTGCTGAATTCATTTATTAGCTCTAATAGTTTCTTTGTAGACCCTTTTGGGTCTGCTAGGTATAGAATCATGTCACCTGCAAATAGTGATAATTTAAGTTCTTCTTTTCCTATTTTTATGCCTTTAATTTCTTTCGTCTGTCTAATTGCTCTGGCCAGTGTTTCGAGAACTATGTTGAACAGAAGTGGTGAGAGAGGGCATCCCTGTCTTGTTCCAGATTTTAGAGGGAATGCCTTCAATTTTTCTCCATTCAGAATGATGCTAGCCTGAGGCTTAGCATAGATTGCTTTTACAATATTGAGGTATGTTCCTGTTATCCCTAGTTTTTCTAGAGTTTTGAACATAAAGGGATGCTGTACTTTGTCGAATGCTTTTTCCGCATCTATCGAGATGATCATATGGTTCTTATTTTTAAGTCTATTGATGTGGTGAATAACATTTATTGATTTCCGTATATTGAACCAGCCTTGCATCCCAGGGATGAATCCTACTTGATAATGGTGCACAATTTTTTTGATATGTTTTTGTATCCGATTCGCCAGAATTTTATTGAGGATTTTTGCATCTAGGTTCATTAGAGATATTGGTCTGTAGTTTTCTTTCTTTGAAGTGTCTTTGTCTGGTTTAGGTATCAGGGTGATGTTGGCCTCGTAGAATGAATTTGGAAGTTCTCCCTCTTTTTCTATTTCCTGAAGTAGCTTGAAAAGTATTGGTATTAGTTCCTCTTTAAAGGTTTTGTAAAACTCTGCTGTATACCTATCCGGTCCTGGGCTTTTCTTAGTTGGCAGTCTTTTTATGGTTTCTTCTATTTCCTCAATTGATATTGGTCTGTTTAGGTTGTCTATATCTTCCTGACTCAATCTGGGCAGATCATATGACTTAAGAAATTTATCTATGCCTTCACTATCTTCTAATTTATTGGAGTATAAGGATTCAAAATAATTTTTGATTATCTTCTGTATTTCTGAAGTGTCTGTTGTGATATTGCCTTTTTCATCCCGTATGCTAGTAATTTGAGTTCTCTCTCTTCTTCTCTTTGCTAGCATGACTAAGGGTCTGTCAATTTTGTTTATTTTTTCAAAGAACCAACTTTTAGTTTTGTCAATTTTTTCAATTGTTTCTTTTGTTTCGATTTCATTAATTTCAGCTCTGATTTTCATTATTTCTTGCCTTCTACTTCTTTTGCTGTTGTTTTGCTCTTCTTTTTCAAGGATTTTGAGATGAAGTATGAGATCATTTATTTGTTGGTTTTTTTCTTTTTTTAAGGAATGAACTCCACACAATGAATTTTCCTCTTAGAACTGCTTTCAATGTGTCCCATTGTTTCGGATATGTTGTGTCTGTGTTTTCATTTATCTCTAAGAATTTTTTAATTTCCTCCTTAATGTCTTCTATAACCCAATGATCATTCAGTAACCTATTGTTCATTCTCCAAGTGATGTATGCTTTTTCCTTCCTTCTTTTATAGTTGATTTTCAGTTTCATTCCATTATGATCAGATAAGATGCATGGTATTATCTCTACTCCTTTATATTGTCTAAGAGTTGCCCTGTGACATAATATGTGATCTATTTTTGAGAAGGATCCATGTGCTGCTGAGAAAAAGTGTAACTGCTTGATGTTGGGTAGTATATTCTATATATGTCAATTAAGTATAGGTTATTAATTGTGTTATTGGCAGGTGCTGGGGGGGGTGGGGTAGGGGGCAGCTCTGCTCCTCAGCAGGCCGCTGGGCCTGTTCTGTGGGTTGTCACAGTTCTGTCTACCTTGCAGGCACGGGGGAGGGGGCGGTTCTGCCTCTCAGCAGGCCGCTGCTCCTGTTCTGCTGGTGGGTCGCAGGCCCGCCTACCTTGCAGGAGTGGTTGGCAGCTCTGCCCCTCCATGGGCCACTGGGCCTTTTCTGATGGTGGTCACAGTTCCGCCTACCTGGCAGGCGCGGGGGGTGGGGGGCGGCTCTGCTCCTCAGCAGGCCGCTTCTCCTGTTCTGCAGGTGGGTCGCAGGCCCGCCTACCTTGCAGGAGTGGTTGGCAGCTCTGCCCCTCCGTGGGCCACTGGACCCTATACCTTTTATGCGCCTACATATCTCTATCAGACTGATTCATACTGGAGCAAGTTTAAGGCCCAGGAGAAGCTTTAAGGTTTAAATTTGCATAAACTTTTGCAAGCCACATTTTTGTTTTTTTTTTTTCAAAACTCTTCCAAAGTAAGATCTTCTCCCCCAGATCTGACCTACCTACTTGCAAGGGCCAGTTGTTGACTCATCCAGAAATTTTTTTTTTTTTTCAGCCTCAAGGCCATGTTCCTATACTTGCTTGGACCCCTCATTTATCTCTCAAGTTAATGATGGCACTATGAGGCTATTTGAAACAAAACCCCTGATTGAGGAAGTAACTTCCTAATTTGATCTTTTCCCAATTCACATGGCCTGTCAGATAATCTTAGTAGGATATTTTCAAAAATATTTGAGAAATAGGCTTATTTATTTTTATAGCTGTCATTTGTCACCAAGTGCAAGTAGTTGATTGATTTCATCAATATTACTAATGTGCTGTTTTTAAATTGCTAGGTTCTAGGTTGATTTAGACATATCAATTTAAAGAAGTGCTTGAATCTATATCACTGATTTCTACATACCTTGGTTAAATATTTTCTAACAGTATTAGCCAGACAAAGATGAATTAAGTATTTTGCAATAAACATATGCATATTATATATAGGCTACTTTTCTAATATGATAGGAATTAAAGATTAATAAGTGTCATTATTAAATATGTAATTTGACTCACATTTTGCACATGCACAAACTGGCTAATCAAGACAGTTTCATACCAAAAATCACTCGATAGCCAGTGCAGATTCTACCACAATGCATCCTAGCACAACTATTAGTATAAATAACATTGTCTTAAACCTTATGTGTTTTAAAAGCTTAATTATGTAATGGATGGTTTAAAAACCAGTTGGATGTAAATTTCTGTATCCTGGTCTATTATTCTGGTGTGTAGAACATTTGATTCCTTAGACTTAACTATATTGAAATAAGAAAAATTATTAAATGTTAAGTACTACATTTTTCATTATAAATTTCCATTGCACTATAATGAAAAATGAAAGAGAAGATTAAAACTGATTTAAATATTAATCCTTAAATCTCTCCTTCAAGTGATTTTGGTTTTCAATTAATAAGATGAGATTTTAAGATTTCATATTACATACAATGAGATTTGTGGCATTGTCATGGTTGTTGTTGCAAATAATCAGGTTTTAGTTTACTTTAAAAATGAAAATAATCCTTGAATCTCATTTTAGTAAGAGATTCAATCAGCAGGTAAGATAAGTCATTAATCTAAATTTTACATGTAGTCACATTGGCATGCTGTTAGAAACAATATTACTTAGTTCTAAGCTAGGAAAAAAATGGAATACTCAAAAATAAAAGAATTTTTTCAAAGTCAAGAATTAAATTCTAGGAAACACTGAGATTTTGGCAAAGTTAGTACCCCATATGCACAGTTCACCACCTCACTTAATTAATCCCAAAATGATCTTGTGCTGAATGCCAAATTTGACCTTTTTAAAGACCATTTGAGGAAAATATTGAGCTTCAAATTTAAAACATGTAGCAAATAAAAATATCAGTTCAGCATTTCTTTTAGAAATTATTCCTAAGGACATTCCTCTTCCAGGGAGTATAAACATCATTAACCTTTATAATAAATAATAGTCACCAAAATTTGCAACTTTATTTGTTGGAGACTAATTGATCAGCCCCATGTAGAATTAGTACTGCACTAAGGCAATGAGGAGAAGAGCCAGAGAAAATAGTTACATAATGCAACTTTCAGTGAGTTTACACTATATTAATGCAGACAAGATCTAAGCTCTTTGAGATCAAATAATTATTAATAATTTTGTACCTAAATACAAAGATGAAGAGAAAAAAAATGATGCCATACATATTGGTGTTTTAATATTCTTTCATGTATTACTTATATAATTATCCACAACTAACTGAACTACAGAGCCTTGATCTTCATTTCCATAAAGGATGACCCAATGGAAACTAATATTCAATATCATTGTAAAAGTAAAATTAAATAATATGCTGGCTAGTGGTATTCAATGAACATAGAAACCCAAAGTATGATTACATCAATGAGTTCAAATGAGAAAGAAAAAAAAAGTATCTGAAAAAGGAGGTAAAAGTCCTCTTATACTGTAAGTTGTTATATCTATAGCTGAAATACAGGTGCAGAGTTTATTTAAAACAAAGGCCAATAAGGTATTAAACATTAAGATACTATCATTATCCCCATCTCATAGATGAGAGAATTGAGTCAAAGACAATTTGATAATATGCTTAAATTGAGTATCTAAAAAGTAGAAGGAAATATCAAAAAACTAGATTTGCCTCTAGGAAAAAATGGTAAGAAGTGCACACCTTAAGTCACCATGGCCTACTGTTTTCTTGTTTCATATCTGCTAAACAAGAACAGAGATTCAATTTAAGTATTCAATTTAAGTATTCAATTTAACATTGCACAGAATACAGCTAGTAAAATAAAAGTTATGTTTTCCAAACTATTAATTCACTAAGAAAGGAAAAGAAACAGAGTTCTAGGTATCACATGTGAAAATGAAACAAAGGAAATAGCAAGGAAACTTTAAAAAGAGAAATATAAGACTGTGTTAGTACAAAATGGGCTATAATTATTATTAAATCCAAATACGATGAGCCGAATAATGAAAAGGAAAGAAAAAAAAACTTTACAGAATATAATGAAAAAAAATCTCAATTAAACACTTTGGAATTGACTCAGTTTAAAATAAAATATGGTCTTTGCTCCGTATTCTTTCGTTTTCCTCCAACCTTGCATAAAAATAATGTAACATTTTTCAATTAGCCTTTTTCTATCCTCTTTCTAGCCACAACCATGCCCCAATCCTATAGTTCCATATCTTCATTTGCCAAATGTTTTACTCAGATTTTTCACTGTTGTGACTAAATTACCCAACCAAAACAACTTTTGAAGTAGAAAAGTTTGTTTGAGAACTCATGATTTCATAGGTCTTAGTCCAAGGCCAGCTCCATCACTTAGAGCTTGAGGTAAGGCAGAATATCATGGCAGAAAAGGGTAGCAGAGAGAAGTAGATTGTGTAATCAGGAAGCAGAGAGAGAGAGAAAGAGAGAGAGAGAGAGTCTCCACTCTCCAGATACAAAATGTATACCACATAACCACACCCCCAATGAGCCACTTCCTCCAGCCATATCCCACCTGCCTCCAGTTACTACTCAGTCAATCCCTATAGGAATTAACTCACTGATTAGGCTAAGATCATAACCCAATCATTTCTCCTCTACACTTTCTTTCATTGTCTGTCACATGAGCTTTTGGGGGATACCTCATATTCAAACCATAATACCAAGAAACTTTTTAAAAATCTAAATTAAGTGGCTGGGGCTGGGGCTCAGTAATACAGCACTTGCCTCACATGTGTGAAGCACTGGGTTTAATACATAGCATCATAAATAAATAAATAAATAAATAAATAAATAAATAAATAAATAAATAAATAAAGATTTTCAATAACTAAAAAAAAATTGTAAAAATTTAAATTAATGCATATTATGTGTCAAGCATAATATTGTGGCTACAATGATGAATATGTCATACACAGTCTCTGTGTAGAGAGCTTTCAGACTGATTAGGGATGCTTGTGTTCCTACACATACACAGCTTGCCACATTATTACAGTATACTAGGAACTAAGATAGCTTTAATGTTCTTCTCAACTTATGCATTCTCTACACAGGCTTCTGTCTGTGGGCTCTTATTTTTGCTTTCTCAAGGAACTGGGGGCCATCCCTTTGGTATGTAATCATCAAAGAAGATACAGCCCAGTTTCTGTGAAAGAGCAGGAGCATGTCTTCTGTGGGCAGGTAAAACTACCTACTAGGGAAGATGGGAGGAAGTTTGCATTTCATTTGGATAAGGCTATCCATCAGCAAGCACAGATAAGACTAAGACCCCTTACTTCACCCCAGCGATTAAAAAATCTCTAACCCGTATTTCTAGGAAGTTGAGTTAGTACTGTACTTTGGTATCTCTCTCCTATTTCAACAGCCTAGAATAAAGTCTTCCTTGAAGGTTTCACTTTGTACTGTTCAATGTTTTCTTTCACAGAGTTAAGGAAGAAACAACCCAGACTTGCTCTCATATAGATGTCCTCTTTTACACCACTATCACTTGAGATGTCACCTCCTTGAGTATGGCTCTCTCTCTCCTTCCTTCCTTCCTTCCTTCCTTCCTTCCTCCCTCCCTCCCTCCCTCCCTTCCTTCCTTCCATCCTTCCTTCCTTCCTTCTTTTTTGTTTAGTAATCATTATTTTTGTTTTATTATCTCACACACAGAAACCTTATGGTCAATACTAAGATTTTACATTATGATTAGTTCTGTGTCTGCTCTTCCAACACCCAGAAAAGTTGACGATTTAGGTCCCAAAGTACAGTCATAGATCATTATCCATAATTGTTATGTGAGAATATCTACAAACCTGAATTACCAATTGCTGATATGGTCACATGAGCAAAGCCGTTCTGGCCCTCTAGGAGCTCTTTCCACAGACAAATCATGAAAGTGTGATGTATTTTAATAAATTACTATATTTTAGTATATTACTCTGTTGTTCAACCACCTCCACTATCTAATTCCAGATCATTTTCATCACCCCCAAAAGGAGTTTCACTTCTTCCTATACCAATACCAATTTCCTCCTCATTCCATGCCCTGGAAACCAGTAACCTACTTTCTGTTTCCATTTATTTGTCTATTCTTGATATTTCTATGAATGGAATCATACATGTGATCCCAGTATCTGGCTTATTTCACTTAGCTTTAAACATTTATACAAGTTGTAACATGTAAAAGTACTTTATTTATCACATGTTGAATATTCCATTGTATGGAAATGTTACATTTTATATTAATATTTATACGAATATTATTCAGTTTATAGAATTTATATTGTTTTAGCAATATAACTTATTCTTCTTAGAACACTAATAGACACTTTTTGTATGTACACCTGTTTTCAATTTTCCCAGGTATATACCTAAGAAAGAAATTTTTGCTTGCATAATTGTAAGTTTAACTCTATAAGGAACTGCCACATTGATTTGCACGGTGACTACATCAGTTTACATTCCTACATGCAATATATGTATATTCTAATTTCTCCACATCCTCACTAACATTTGTTATTTTGTATTTATTAACACTCTTTTGATAACAGTATCCTCTCTACTTCCCTTGTGATAGGTGTCCCTTAGTTCAAAAATCAAAATCTTGTTCACCCCAGAGAGTGAACTTCTAGTCTCAGACCAAGCACCTGCTTTCTTTGAGTTTGAAATAGAAGTGTCAAACTTATTTTGAATACAATTTCAACAAATCCTCTTATTTTAGCCCCATTTTGGTCTCATATGCCAATTTCTAACCTCCTTTCTCTTTAGACTACCTGTTCTGAGGTGTAAATACATATTGACTTTTGTTTACTCAAATAGAGCCCATGTTTTTACCAGTCTATAACCTGAAGCTCAGCATGGTATCTGCTCACACTAATCTCCAGCTGACTGAATACTTGAACAGGGACAATCTGAAGCTTGGAAACATCAAACGTGGCTGACAAGCTCTGCTAAGGGCAAATCTATTTCTTGACTTTTACAGCTTCTGGAGGCAGCCTGCATTTTTTGCTAGTGTCCTAATAACTCCAGTTTCTCTTTCCATCATCAAATCTCCTCTGACTCTCCTGCTTCACTCTCTTATAAAAATCCTGTGATTGCATCAGATAATTTCATTTAATCTCACCATTGCATGATCCTTAAAAAGTAAACACAACTGCAAAGACTTTTTACCATGAGTATTAGTTTCCTTGGGCTGCCATAACAAATCCTCATACACCATACACCATGTGCCTTGAAACAAAAACAAATTCATTCTCTTACTTTTAAGGATAGACATCTGAAATCCTCTGTGGCAAGGATAGTTGTTTCTGGAAGCTCTGAGGTAGTATCTGCACTTGCTGCCTCTTGTCGTTGCTAGTTATTACTCCCAATCTTTGATGTTCTGTGGACTCATCATTCCAGTCTCTGACATTGTCTTTATGTGGAATTCCCAGCTTTGTGTATGCGTCATCACATGACCATCTTCCCTCTGTGTGCATGTTTCTGATTTCTCTTTTTATAAGGAAATGAACCATTAGGTTAAGTCCCACATGAATCTAAAACAATATCATATTAACTAATTACATAAATATCTGCAGAATGCTCACAGTTCACTCTACCTAGAAATAAAAGGGTGAGAAAGGATTTTTTTTTTAGTTATAGGACAAATCACAAGAGTAAAAGATAGCATCATAATTATATTTTTACAACTGTTCTTGAGTTAATCAAGATACACAGTTGCACCTACTGTTTTTGCTTGCCCTTCGACTGTTCATACAGTTTAAGAATAATAAATTAGTTATTACATTTATCAAGCAATTTAAACTGTATAATAAGCATCTGTTTCTTTCTTCTGTTTCAAGTATTTGATCTGCATGTGATATATACTTTGCTGTTTTAGAAATGCCAAAGGCAATTTTGAAAATTTCCAAAGAAGATGTATCTTGAATGAAGAAATTAAATATAGCTATTTGATGTAGAATAACATCTTGGATTTCTATTTTCAATATATTTAATTGGCAGAGAATCTTGAAAATAATTTCTTGGAATTTATGTTTTATGTGAATTTTTTTTTGTCCTTTAAAATAGTAGAATAAGTATTTATAAGATTAGTATTATTGGGTTTTAACAGTTATTGTATTTGTGGGAATTTAATAAGTTGAGCAGGGAAGGAGCTAATTCCTATGTAATTTCAGGACATTGTGTTGGGTGTATAGCCAATGAAAATGGAAGGCATGAGTATCTGGTCACTTCATCTCCCTACTACTACCTGTTGTTATAATAGAGGAAATTTGACCTCTTTCTAAGCTGGAGACTATTTTATTAGCAATGTTATGTTTTTTCAACATGCATAATATCATAGTCCTATTTTGTCAGTAAAGTCTTAAAATAGTATACACTCAATAATGCTGAATATACATAATATATCCTGCAAGTATTATGCAGCATGATAATACTGATATAGGGTTTTTGGTAAACAAATAGAAATACCATTTGTTGTGTAAGTCAAAAAGAAGTGTAAGAAATAACATTGATAAAAACTATGATTTTTGTCAATTTCTGTGTTCTCCTAGAAAAGAGTCGCATGGAAAGATGTAACTAAGTCTTTCTTAGAAAAGAGAAACACAGAGCAATGGAGTATCAAACTTTGATAGAGACCTGTTTATTTGTTTTTGTGTATATGTCAAAATATGTATAACATTTATTGTGTTTTATCTGAACTCAAAAAATGTAATGAGTAATCATTTTTCTAAGTTCCTGATTCCATTAAACCAATTATTTTTCCAATAACTAGTAAATGTTGACAATGTAGATTTATAATTTTACTTAACAGAATCTGGAATGTTTTAATGTATTTCTAAATCTTCCTACAAAGACAAAAACAATAAAAGAAAACTTGTTCTCCCGCCTAATGATAAATACAGGAGCAGAATCCAAATAGTAAAGTGACTTCCTCCTAAATATTGGGTTCTCCTCCAGGAAAAGACAAGTACAGAATAGAATGTAATTTCTAAAATGGATCCTTTACAAAGTTACATTGTGCTGCTTAATGACACATAGTTCCTGATGAGCATTCCAAATCACAAGGTAGTTGTTCAAATAGAATTTAAACCAAGGGTTTCATTGATATGCTTCCTAAAACAAGGGGCTCTTTTAATTAGAAAAATCTATGCTGCTTTCTTTCCTGGCAGCATTTGTAGGGGCTCCCACCAGAAATTTCTCACAGGAAGCCAAATGCAGAAAACACACAGACATTCTTTGCTTTGCATGGTTGCCTCACACTTCATGCTCCACATATCTATAAACCTTCCAAAGACCAGGAACCAATGAATGTTGTGTCGTCAGATTTTAAATAGTCCAGGAAATATCTTCCTGCCATTTCAAATTAACAAAGTAGAACACATGCCACTTTATTTCCCTTTTTTATAAGCTAATATCCATATGACACAGATATTGGATCAATCAGTGTCTGTTTACTGTATGATTGGCAAAAAGTATTGTTCATTACCACTTATACCTTCCACCCTTTTAAAATGTTCTCTTCACCGAAAAAATGTTGATGAGTTGTGTGCATATATTTGTGCATGTGTTGGAAACATCTATATAATCTCATGTCTATACAAAACTCCTCCTTCAGCTGAAGCCTTTACAGTTTCTCAGATTGACAATTCAATCATTGTCTGATCCTTGTGTTTTTACTTCCCATTAACATGCTTCTGAAATAGTCCATTATTTCAATATTAATAATACAGAGATACCATGTATACTTTTCCCCCCACTATGTGTGTGTGTGTGTTTGTGTGTGTGTGTGCGTGTTTACATGCATTTATTTCTGTGCAATATTATCACAGGCAGATTTGCATATCTCCCATCACAGACAAAATACAAAGTAGTTCTATCATAATAAGAGTTCTTCATTTTCCCCTTTGATTACTCCTGCCATCCCCTTTCTACACCCAACCTCCACATTCATATTCTACAACTCTCAACTTTTACATTAACCTTTTATTTATGGCTTGCACTACTGATTTTAATGCTTACTAATGCAGTGCTGTTTTTAACTAAGCTTAATGTGCATAAATATGTACTATGTGAAAATTTAAGAAAGATGTAAAGAAAAGTACAATAATACAGGTACTGTGGATGAAAAATTAGCAGTTAAGAAATGTTGCAATGAATGATATGATGGTGGTGGAGGAACTAGGCTGAAGAAATTTCTTAAATCAGTAAACACATGACACAAATTCAAGGGGTAAATTAGTAGTACTCAAACTTTAGTGAGCCTAAGCACATGTTAGAATTACCTAGAAAACTTGTGAAACACTGACTGCTAAGTGCCATCCCCAGAGTTCCTGCTTCAGTAGGTATGAGATGGGGTCTTAGGAATTCCATTTCTAAAATAATTTCCAAGTTATGCTAAATGGCTATTCTTGAAAATTGTTCAAAAAGTAGTTTAGGATCTTAGTCTACTTTTGAAAACCTCTGGAACATAGGGTAGGGCTATGTTGAATATTGGGCCTGAGGAATTGGGACTCAAATGAAGGGATAATTTGGCTAAGAAGTCTTTATCAGCAATGTAAAACTATTATAAGTTTCAAAGCCAAATACCACAAGACCAACACAGACTTTAGAAAGAATGATCTAAATCTGAAAGCAAAAACATAGAAACAATGTATGATGAATAAGAAAAGTTAATATACTGGCCAAGTATTTGGGTACAAAACAATTACAAATAAGAATCCTACTTAGAGGAGAGATACCCCAATACTTAAATAGAAGGCATCTTTGTGGAATGTAAACTTACTCTAACCAACGTTTTTCTTCACATTTCTATGTTTCTTGGGTCTTTTCCCCATTTCCTAAAAAAGAATCTTGTTAGTAGGGGGCACACAAACACATCTGAACCTTGTTAAGTTACATTCTTAGTCTACTCCTTATGTATTGTGGACAATGGCTGTGAAGCTCCTATAGGGCATGGCAACCCTGCTTTATAGCTGTAGTTTGAATTATAAATACCACATGGCTTAATTGATGCTTGGGGGTCTTGCATTCAGCCTTCAAATTCTCACTTCTACAAAATAATCCATTGACTCTCCTGTTTCTCTGTCAATTTTTTCTGTTGTCTATTTTCTCTTTTTCCACCCAGGTTGTCAAGGGGCAAGTTGCTTCATCAAAAGGAACTGTAATTGTAAGGCAAAACAAACCTCTAAAGAATAAGAGTAAGATCAACACTGTTTTTTTATGGAGTTTTTAAAAGATATTCAAAGAATTGTAAAGCACTGTTTTGTAACAAGTAATAACCCATTTTGCTTTCCCTTGAAAATTCAAAGTGCCACACCAGCATGTCTTCCTTTTCTGACCAAACACTTTCACATTCCATCTTGTTCAGGATTTCTGAGAGGTCCAGAACACTGATTGGGATCCTTCATTTTGTATCTGGTTCAGTCATGTAGCTTACGGAGAAAACCTTTAATTCCCCCATCATGATATTTTTCTGAGCAAAAGTGATATAAGAAATTAAGATTTATAAAAGAACCTTATGCCAGAGACAATAGAAAATGAATACAAATTAGACATCACTCAGCAAGAGCTGTACCACGAGTGCAGAAAACACAGGATAGCTCATTATAGAAATAAACTGCACTGTCTGCCTAAGGTAGTAATGGCTCTTTCTATGCTTTCTATAAAAACCAAACACATATCAAATTAGAATGTCTTTCGCAAAAAACAGTATGTTATTTAGTATTTATTTATATAAGTTTTAGAAAAGTTCCTCAAGGGAAGAAAGACTCATTTTTTCATTGTTATCTAGATAAAATAGAAGGCATGTAAGAAGCTATGCTTAAAAAAAAAGCTAATGGAAACTCAAGGGAAAAGTATTGTTTTTGGAAGGAGGCAAGTCTCACAGGCTTGACAGTGTGACTGTGCATTGTCTTAACCTGATGATCTCCAATTTGATTTTAGACTTGCAACAAAAATGAGTTTTGAAATAATTTTAAGTTTTCCATTAGATACTCTTTTGATGAGCCAACAGAAAGAAGGAGAAACTTCAGACTAGAGGGAAAATAGCAAGATAAGCAAATAAGTGCTACTGTTAACTTTGATTCTGTTCAAATTCATAACAGAAATTCATATTACCTAGTTAATATAGTGAATTGAAATAATAAGAGGGAGCAATTTGAGCATCAGCTATTATTGCACCTATACACATAGAGTGTCCAAATATGTGTTGGTGACTATTTGTATTGATAATCATCATAATTAACATTGGAATATCAAGAAGTGGATCAAAAGGTTTACAATATTTCTAGACTCTACCTGTATGATTACATGACATTTATAGAAATATCCTTCATTGTATAATATCTGTTTCATTAACAATGAGTCCTGCAAGGCTTGCCCAGATAGTTTTTATTCAGTAGTGAGTTTTATTTAAAAAAAAAAAAAAGATTCATTCCATTGTAAACTTTATAAGTGAAAAATGACCTTTCCCTTCTTTGTGGCTGACTCAGTTGAAGAACCTATCTTCACTGTGTTTCAGTATCCACTGGAACATATTCATGTGTAAAAATCAGAATGTCCATTATTCTCAAAAGCTGCTATTCATGTCCTCCACATGAACCAAAGCAAACATTTTCAATGGGGACAAGGATAAACTTTCTGTTTCTACTCTTCTTCTCCACTAACTTTGTATAACTGACACAATTTGATTTGGTGAGCTAGTGTCTTGATAGTCCAGTGAAATTTCAAAAACAAAGCACAGAATCTGGACTATAAAATAAGATAGAAAGATAGACATAAATATAGAGAGGTGCCAAACTCCACATTCCCATGAATTCCAATCCTTTTATCAAATAATTACCTGCCACAGTTATCAAAGCTTATAATTAATGTAGACTAGAAGGGTAAAGTGGTGATCACCGTTAATGTAAATTCTTTCACTTTCACTGGACATATTTTGTTTGCCTTTAACCCTCCCCTGTGATTAGCTAACTCCACCATGTTATTGGTATCCACTTATCCCTTCTCTGTCTTTAGGCTTTAATGTGTACTGGGTTTCCGAATTTACAGTTCCTCATTATATTTATTGTTTTAAAAAAAAAACTTCATTATTGGTAATGGTCCCACAGTAATAATTACAAGAAAACTGGCAAGCACATGTCAAGTACTGAACTAAAAAACTTGATGGGTTATCTCATGTAAGACAATTTACAGTCCTATGTACTAGGTAACACTTTCTGCTTTTTAATGAGAAAACTGAATGGAAGAGCCTTTAATTTGATGAAATTCAGAAACCTAAAAGTTTTGAGAACCATAATATTAAAAATTTTCTTCACTATTAGCTTATGTGGATAAATCTTTAATTGTAACTGGTTGTAAATTGTAAATTTTGGTTTTAATCTTTACAACATCTGTCTGGCTGTCCTGCCCTTACCACTCCTTCATATGGCCTCCTAGCAGGAGGTTCTTTATAGATGTTAGACAAGAGTCAGGGACTATTGCCTGAGATACTAAAGTGGTGCCATTGCTAACTCTTTTGGAACAGTGTTGCAGAAATTAATGTTTTTCACAAAAGAGGAAGATCTTGGCCCCTTTGTGCCATCTAGTCTTTTTAATTTCATTGGAAAACCCACATTTTCATTTAAAGACTATTTTACATATTATGGGAATACATTGAAATGCATAACCCTTATGGGAATAACTTAACTTGTAATGTTGGCATTATTTTTTTTATTTTGTTTATTTGTTTTTATGTGGTACTGAGGATAAACCAGGGCCTTGCATGAGCTAGGCGAGCACTCTACAGCTGAGCCACAACCCCACAACCCCAGCCCCTAATGTTGGCAATTTTAAGAAGAAAATATTCTCATTTGTGCCAACATGGGTAGATCTGGAGAAAGTAAAACCAAGTGAAATATGCAAGGCACAGAGAGATAAATAGTGAATGATCTCACTATATAAATAGTGAATGATCTCACTTTTTCTATGAATTCAACTCTTCATATAGAAGAAGAGTTGAATTCATAGAAAAAGCATAGAATGTGTTTCCCATGGACTGGGAGTTGTGGTAAATGAAAGATGTTGGTTGAAAGCTACAAAGTTGCAGTTATAGAGAATGAAGAAGTTCTGGATCTATTTTATGTGTTTTGACCATACTTGATTGTAATCTACTGTATGCTTGAAAATTGCTAGAAGAATAGAACTTAAATGTTCTCACCACAACCCGGTAAATATGTAAGGGGAATGATACAGATTTCACAGTCTGTACATATTTTGAAACATCACATTATACATCTTGTGTGTGTGTGCGTGTGTGTGTTGTTAATTATACTTCAGTAAATCTGGGTGTAATGGGAAGAGCTACCTTGTTTGAAGCAGCCTGGCTCTAAAGAAGGTTAGCATAGTTTTTATGGAGGGTGTTGAGGACATGAACACAGACAATGTGTCCAACAGTATCCTATATTCAATAGAGCATATTTAGTATGTATTTGTTGCCATTATTGTTATTGTTTACTAACAGTACTACCCAAACTAAAATGATAGCCAGGAAAAAAAAAATCATGTGCACATGTGTGCCTGTTCCTAGCTGACCCTGGGCTGTGTGTGCAAACTATTGTGCATAGTAGTTAAATGAGGGAATAGGCCTCCAATTGAGGGCTCCCTGTCAAGGAGTGATCACATGATGCAGGCGCAACTCCCCCTCTAGTTCTGCCTAAGATTGCACCTGAAATGGTGTGACTTGCCAAGATGTCAATCAATCTGCTCATCACAGGAAGCAAGACTCCACCCTTGAAACCTTATCCCTGCCCCTTATGTCCCCCTGTAAAATAAAGGAAGCATGTTTTCACACTCTTTCCAGAACAGGAGCTGACCCTTAAGGTTGCAGGGCTGTCCCACCCTCGATTTGAAAAACTTGTGTCTGTGTCCGTAATTTTTCACAGCTTTCTTAGCTTAATGTTGCAGCCAGCTCTTTTAAATCCAGTTCATCTCATCTGCTTGGTCGTTGGTGAGACCTGACTTTGATGCTAATGGGCTGGCTGTTTTCCTTGGTCATTTGCACTCTAGACTTGTAATTTCAAGTGAGGTGTGAATTCAAAGACCTAGAGTAAAACTACTTAAGAAGATGCAGTAAAATCAAGGTATATGCCTTATCTTTTGAGGTTTCTTAATCTCTAGAAATTGTTAATTCTGTCTTCTGGACCCAAACAACTCTGTTTCTGATGATAAAAACATTCCATCTCTCTCATACTTGCCCTTCCTCCAGGATGATCATTACAGAAACAGAGAATGCAGGATCATTACAGAGGCAGGAGTCTAACAAGTCACCACTACCCTCCTGGATGAGGCCAGTAGAGAGTTGTGTTCTCACATGCAACTGTCCACTATGAAAAGAATATATATGGTAGAATTCTGACTAACATGCAGCCATCCTGTGAAAAGACTCATATTAAGATCATATAAAAAAAAAAGGATGACCACACAATTGTCTGCTGTTGAATTTTCCCAGCCCAAGTACCAGAGATGCAGGTGGAAAAGTCTTCTAGGAAGACATCCCAGACATTAGGTAAAATTTAGTGAGACTCTAAGAACAAATTGTGTAGCTGAGGTTTGTGAGTAAAAGACATAGTATTATTGTTTTAAGCCACTCTTTGGACTAAGTTTTTACACATCAATAAACAATCAGAGCTTAACAAAAAAATACGAGCAAAGGTTAGAGCCAAGTAGACACACTGAAGTTATGGAAATAGAAGACCATCCAGACACTGTTCGAGGAGCAAGAAATGTTTCT
This sequence comes from Marmota monax, assembly GCF_021218885.2. Classification (NCBI taxonomy): domain Eukaryota; kingdom Metazoa; phylum Chordata; class Mammalia; order Rodentia; family Sciuridae; genus Marmota; species Marmota monax. The sequence continues at coordinate 642,454 of NW_026694618.1, forward strand.
GGTACTAGTTGGCCTTGAATCAAACAGACTTCCTGATAATAGTTGGTGCTTGTTTTGCAGAAAAAAATCACATCTAAAAATTCTAGTTAAATTGTTAATTGTTTGAATTATCAAGCAATTTCAGTAAATGGTTACTAGTGGTGGGACCTATCAGTATCATATTTCTCATTAAAGATTAATATACTGAGCTCGGGAAGATGGCCGCTGCGTACGGGGGTTGCTGAAGTGCTGAGCGTGGTGCTCAAAGCAGTGGCTTTAATAGAGATTTTGCACAGTCTGTTAAAGCTCCTTTCACCGTTAATCTGTAGTGGACCACTTTGCCAAGGAGCAGGAAGAACAAAGAAATCGAAAAAGAGACACTTGGCTGCTCAGAGCCGCGGGCGCTTTGCTCCTATCTGCTTCCTCTTACCCTGCCAGGGGACCCGTGCTCCGGAGGAGGGGGACGGAGAGCCCCGGCGGCAGCCGCTTGGGCCCCAGGGGCCTGGCACCGGGCTGAAGAGCTGCAGAGGCCAGGGCGGCTCTGCTACGGTCACAGACAAGCGCAACGCTCGTCAGCACAGCCCAGAGACGGAGGTGACGGCGGCAGGGTTTCATTTCTAGAAATCTGGACTGGAAACAGAAGCAGCAGTTTGTATAATCCCAAGAACTTGCTTATACCAGGAAGCTGTAAGGGCAACATGAATATTACTGAGGAGATGTAACATGGTGGCAGGCGCAGAGAGATCAAGTCTCTGACATCTTCAACTGCGCGGGCATAGGGAGCCGTAAACTGTCTAAATGCTGTTTGCTCAGGATCACTAGGCAATGCTGAGCTGACGTGGATCTGGGGTGTACAGGCTGGGCCCCTCAGAACACACACACAGAGCCCGAATCGGAGGCAATTAAGCTCCGGTTCGCCTGCTTCGTGTGACTCAGCACTAACGATCCCACTGAAATAATTGGCCGGCCCTTAGGAACTTACAGAGGTAAAAGCCAACCGAGCCTTCATAGGCAGTGGCCACAGGACTGAAACGGGGATTGGGAGAGACAGTCAGGACCCACCTGTTGCATTGGTCACCCGGCAAAGGGAACAAACGGTCACCATTTGCATGGGATATCACCATGGCAGAGAAATGGCGTCACGGGCGGAGGAGATAACTGCATTGAAACCAGCGCGACAGGTGTGTAATCCCCTAGTCATCTCTCTCCACACAGCAGGGAAAACTTAAGGGCCACTCCCAGCTCTCCTGTGAAAGCAATAACCAGACCGAGGGAATCAGGAGTGACGCGGGACTCGCGGCGCGGAACTCCCGGCTACCGCTCCCACCAGTGCTGACAACTGAGGTCTCTTGCACCAGCTACCGGGGGCGTGGCTACAGGAGGGCAAGCAAATTCGCTGGGGGATCTCAGCCCCAAGCTCCACAAACTTAGGGTCTGAGGGAGGCAAACAGGGAGAGTGAGCCCAGGTGTTCATGAAAACAGGGCTCCCAGGAGCAGCAGACCTGGCGTGTAGCCAGTATTGTGGTGAGCGCCACAGGTGAGCATGGCCTGGCTTGAGGAAACACAAGACAAGGCCCTAGACACTCAGGATTGGAGACCCGCCCAGTCTAGGAGAAAGAGCTGCTGCACAGTGAATGGTTCCCACCTATTGAGAGGAGAAGCTTGGCCCAGTGGGCACAGCTCCACCTACTGGAAGAGAAGTTAATAGAACTCTAGGACTGCATTTATTATTATTATTATTATCATTTTTTTTCTTTTCTTTTTCTTTTTTTTCTTCTTTTTCTTTCATTTTCAATTTTTATTTGTTGTTGTTCTTTAATTTTTTTCAATGTTTCTATTTTTTTTAATTTTTTTAAATTTTATTATTATTATTATTTTTTTAAATTTTAATTTTCATTTTTTATTATCACTATTATTTTTGTTAAAAATTTTCTTTTTCGTCTTTTCTTTCTTTCTTTATTATCTAATCTTTGTTATTCTTGTTTCTTTTGTCTTTTCATTTCTTTTCAATTTTCTTATTCCCCCTTCCTTGAATTCTACCTGCCTACTCTCATTCTCTTTAGTGACTTCTTCCCTTCCCTTCTAATATCTTTCCTCTCAAGCATCAAATAAATCTATAAGAGTAAACAGTAACTCAGCAGTCAAACAGAACAAGAAGTAACATGAGCAGCATAAAAAAGCAAGGAAGAAAAGGAGTACAAACAATGAAGGACAGCCTAAATATTCAGGAGGACCTAGAGTCAGCAGAAAAATGGTCAAATAAAGAACTCAAGGAATACCTTAGACAGATGGAATGGAACCTTAAAGAAGATACAAGACAGCAAATCCAAACAGTGAAAGAACACTTTGAAAATGAATTACATAGACAGATAAAAGAAGAAGTTAAGCATCTTTATCAGGAGATTGAGATTATAAAAAAAAAACAAACAATAATTCTAGAAATGAAGGAAACGATAAACCAAATTAAAAACTCAATTGAGAGTATCACTAACAGAGTGGAGCAAGTAGAAGCCAGAACATCAGATAATGAAGACAAAATATATCATCTTGAAAAGAGCCTAGCCAACTCAGAAAGGCTGGTTAAAAACCACGAGAAAAACATCCAAGAGATATGGGATAACATAAAGAAACCAAACCTACGAGTCATCGGGATAGAAGAAGGTACAGAGATTCAAACCAAGGGAATGAGTAACCTGCTGAAAGAAATAATTACAGAAAACTTTCCAGAAATAAAAAAGGAAACGGATATACAAATTGTAGATGCATACAGGACACCGAGCACACAAAATCACAGTAGACCAACTCCTAGACACATTGTTATGAAGATATCCAATATACAGAACAAAGAGAAAATACTAAAAGCTACAAGAGAAAGGAGGCAGATTACATTCAGGGTTAAACCAATAAGGTTAACAACGGATTTTTCATCACAGATGCTGAAAGCGAGAAGATCCTGGAACAACGTATTTCAAACACTGAAAGACAATGGATGCCAACCAAGAATTCTGTATCCAGCAAAATTAAGCTTCAGGTACGATAACGAAATAAAAATCTTTCATGATAAACAAAAGCTAAAAGAATTTGCAGCCAGAAAACCAGCATTGCAAATCATCTTGAGCAAAACACTACACGAGGAAGAAATGAAAAACAATAACCAAAACCATCAGTGGGAAGTGCCTCTATAAAGACAGAGGGTGGGGGGAAAGCTAACCATGGAGAAACAAACTAAATTAAAAAAAAGAAGAAGAAGAAGATAAATAATCAAACATGGCTGGAAGTACAAACCATATATCAATAGTAACTCTAAACCTTAATGGCTTAAACTCCCCAATAAAGCGACATAGGCTGGTAACATGGATTAAAAAAACAAATCCAACAATATGCTGCCTCCAGGAGACACATCTCATTGGAAAAGACATACACAGGCTGAAGGTGAAAGGTTGGGAAAAAATATACCATGCACACGGTCCTCGTAAGCAAGAAGGGGTGGCCATCCTCATATCGAATAAAATTGACTTCAAGACTAAATTAATCAAAAGGTATAAGGAAGGACATTATATACTGTTAAAAGGAACCATTCACCAACAAGACATAACAATTATCAATATTTATGCACCAAATAATGGTGCTGCGACATTCATAAAACAAATTCTCCTCAAGTTCAAGAATCAAATAGACCACAACACAATAATTATGGGTGACTTCAACACACCTCTCTCACAATTGGACAGATCCTCCAAACAAAAGCTGAATAAAGAAACTATAGAACTCAATATCACAATCAACAACCTAGACTTAACTGACATATATAGAATATATCAACCATCATCAAGTGGATATACTTTTTTCTCAGCAGCACATGGATCCTCCTCAAAAATAGACCATATATTATGCCATAGGGCAACCCTCAGTAAATATACCGGGGTGGAGATAATACCATGCATTTTATCTGATCATAATGGAATGAAACTGGAAATCAATGATAAAAGAAGGAAGGAAAAATCCTACATCACATGGAAAATGAACAATATGTTACTGAGTGATCAATGGGTTACAGAAGACATAAAGGAAGAAATCAAAAAATTCTTAGAGATAAATGAAAATACAGACACAACATATTGGAATCTATGGGACACAATGAAAGCAGTTTTAAGAGGGAAATTCATCGCTTAGAGGTCATCCTGAAAAAAAAGGAAAAACCAACAAATAAATGAGCTCACACTTCATCTCAAAGCCCTAGAAAAGGAACAGCAAAACAATAGCAAATGTAGCAGAAGGCAAGAAATAATTAAAATCAGAGCGGAAATCAACGAAATTGAAACAAAAGAAACTATTGAAAAAATTAACAAAACTAAAAGTTGGTTCTTTGAAAAAATAAATAAGATCGACAGACCCTTAGCCATGCTAACGAAGAGAAGAAGAGAGAGAACTCAAATCACTAACATACGGGATGAAAAAGGCAATATCACAACAGACACTACAGAAATACAGAAGACAATTAGAAATTATTTTGAAAACCTATATTCCAATAAAATAGAAGATAGTGAAGACATCGATAAATTCCTTAAGTCATATGATTTGCCCAGACTGAGTCAGGAGGATACTCACAACTTAAACAGACCAATAACAATAGATGAAATAGAAGAAGCAATCAAAAGACTTCCAACCAAGAAAAGCCCAGGACCGGATGGGTATACAGCAGAGTTTTACAAAACCTTTAAGGAAGAATTAATGCCAATACTTTTCAAGTTATTTCAGGAAATAGAAAAAGAAGGAGCTCTGCCAAATTCATTCTATGAGGCCAACATCACCCTGATTCCGAAACCAGACAAAGACACCTCAAAGAAAGAAAACTACAGACCAATATCTCTGATGAACCTAGATGCAAAAATCCTCAATAAAATTCTGGTGAATCGGATACAAAGGCACATCAAAAAAATTGTGCACCATGATCAAGTAGGATTCATCCCTGGGATGCAAGGATGGTTCAATATACAGAAATCAATAAATGTTATTCACCACATCAATAGACTTAAAAATAAGAACCATATGATCATCTCAATAGACACAGAAAAAGCATTCGACAAAGTACAGCATCCCTTTATGTTCAAAACATTAGAAAAACTAGGGATAACAGGAACTTACCTCAACATTGTAAAAGCTATCTATGCTAAGCCTCAGGCTAGCATCATTCTCAATAGAGAAAAATTGAAGGCATTCCCCCTAAAATCTGGAACAAGACAGGGATGCCCTCTATCACCACTTCTATTCAATATAGTTCTCGAAACACTATCCAGAGCAATTAGACAGATGAAAGAAATTAAAGGCATAAAAATAGGAAAAGAAGAACTTAAATTATCACTATTTGCAGATGACATGATTCTATACCTAGAAGACCCAAAAGGGTCTACAAAAAAACTACTAGAACTAATAAATGAATTCAGCAAAGTGGCAGGATATAAAATCAACACGCATAAATCAAAGGCATTTCTGTATATCAGCGACAAAACTTCTGAAACGGAAATGAGGAAAAACACTCCATTCACAATATCCTCAAAAAAAATAAAATACTTGGGAATCAACCTAACAAAAGAGGTGAAAGATTTATATAATGAAAACTACAAAACCCTAAAAAGAGAAGTAGAAGAAGATCTTAGAAGATGGAAAAATATACCCTGTTCATGGATAGGCAGAACTAACATCATCAAAATGGCGATATTACCAAAAGTTCTCTATAGGTTTAATGCAATGCCAATCAAAATCCCAACGGCATTTCTTGTAGAAATGGATAAAGCAATCATGAAATTCATATGGAAAAATAAAAGACCCAGAATAGCAAAAGCAATTCTAAGCAGGAAGTGCGAATCAGGCGGTAAAGCGATACCAGACTTAAAACTATATTACAGAGCAATAGTAACAAAAACAGCATGGTACTGGTACCAAAATAGGAGGGTGGACCAATGGTACAGAATAGAGGACACAGAGACTAATCCACAAAGCTACAACTATCTTATATTTGATAAAGGAGCTAAAAGCATGCAATGGAGGGAGGATAGCATCTTCAACAAATGGTGCTGGGAAAACTGGAAATCCATATGCAACAAAATGAAACTGAATCCCCTCCTCTCGCCATGCACAAAAGTTAACTCAAAGTGGATCAAGGAGCTAGATATCAAATCAGAGACTCTGCGTCTGATAGAAGAAAAAGTTGGCTCCGATCTACATATTGTAGGGTCGGGCTCCAAATTCCTTAATAGGACACCCATAGCACAAAAGTAGATAACAAAAATCAACAAATGGGACTTACTTAAACTGAAAAGTTTTCTCTCAGCAATAGAAACAATAAAAGAGGTAAATAGGGAGCCTACATCATGGGAACAAATTTTTACTCCTCACACTTCAGATAGAGCCCTAATATCCAGAGTATACAAAGAACTCAAAAAATTAAACAATAAGAAAACAAATAACCCAATCAACAAATGGGCCAAAGACCTGAACAGACACTTCTCAGAGGAGGACATACAATCAATCAACAAGTGCATGAAAAAATGCTCACCATCTCTAGCAGTCAGAGAAATGCCAATCAAAACCACCCTAAGATACCATCTCACTCCAGTAAGATTGGCAGCCATTATGAAGTCAAACAACAACAAGTGCTGGAGAGGATGTGGGGAAAAGGGTACTCTTGTACATTGCTGGTTGGACTGCAAACTGGTGCGGCCAATCTGGAAAGCAGTATGGAGATTCCTGGGAAAGCTGGGAATGGAACCACCATTTGACCCAGCTATTGCCCTTCTTGGACTTTTCCCTGAAGACCTTAAAAGAGCGTACTACAGGGATACTGCTACATCGATGTTCATAGCAGCACAATTCACAATTGCTAGACTGTGGAACCAACCCAGATGCCCTTCAATAGATGAATGGATAAAAAAAATGTGGCATTTATACACCATGGAGTATTACGCAGCACTAAAAAATGACAAAATCATAGAATTTGCAGGGAAATGGATGGCACTAGAGCAGATTATGCTAAGTGAAGCTAGCCAATCCCTGAAAAACAAATACCAAATGTCTTCTTTGATATAATGAGAGCAACTAAGAACAGAGCAGGGAGGAAGAGCAGGAAGAAAAGATTAACATTAAACAGATACATGAGGTGGGATGGAAAGGGAGAGAAAAGGGAAATTGCATGGTAATGGAGGGATACCCTCATTGTTATACAAAATTACATATAAGAGGTTGTGAGGGGAATGGGAAAATAAACAAGGAGAGATATGAATTACAGTGGATGGGGTAGAGAGAGAAGATGGGAGGGGAGGGAGGGGGGATGGTAGAGGATAGGAAAGGTAGCAGAATACAACAGTTACTAATAGGGCATTATGTAAAAATGTGGATGTGTAACCGATGTGATTCTGCAATCTGTATTTGGGGTAAAATTGGGAGTTCATAACCAACTTGAATCTAATGTATGAAATATGATATGTCAAGAGCTTTATAATGTTTTGAACAACCAATAAAAAAAAATTAAAAAAAAAGATTAATATACTGAAATTCTGATTTACATATCAGTTTAAATATATTTAAAAACAAGCAAAAATCACATCTATTTCTCTGATTGGTTCCATCTGTTTTCAAATTTGGATGTTTAGTAGATGGGGGGTGGGGAAGATGTGAAAATGTATTTCAAGAGAAATAAAAATAAAATAGGAATACAAATTTTATTTTTTATTGTGTTGGAAAATACTAGTACTTTCAGATATAATAGCAATTTATAAATACGTGTGTCTTCCTTTTCTTAGGAGGAGTACACTTAATATTTTGAAGGTGAAGTAATATGATGATTGTAATTTTTTTCAAATAGATACAAAAAAATCAAGGTTATTCATACCTGGGTGTTTGTCATGCCCTTCATTGAAATTTGATCAATGTTTGGAAATATTTGTAAAATGAGTGTTTAGAAAAAAAATTCAAACGCTTAATGAATAAAGAATTAGAAGGCCACATGAAAAATGTAAAATGGACATTTGAGCAAATATGAACTTTTATTGATGCTTCTGTGTTTGCATATAGGTGTGGATAGGTGTGGATGTATGTAGGTATGTATGTTGCTGGGAATCGAAAGCACAATTTTATTCATACTTTCCCATTGAGCTATACTCTTAGTTGAATTTTTAATATGTTTTATCTTTGGTTAAAATGAAGTTTTTTGTTGTTTGTCTGTTTGTTTTTAAGCAATACAGAAAAATGCAGAGAAATATAAATCAAATGGCTAATATAAATTTTGGTTTCTGGTCCTATTCATTTTTTAAACCATGTATTATCTTTAAGTCTATATTTTAAGGAAAGTAAAAATTTACTACAGATGCATGTTGTTAAATTCAACAATAGTTATTAGTTTCTCTTGAGCAATTACTATGTACCAGGCATTGAGACAGTGTGGCACATTCTTTATGTCCAAAACTCAACAACATTGCTGTGAGGAAAACATGATCTCTGTAATTCTATGAAGGGAAATCTTATTTCCTGGACAGTAGAATTTTTCTAACTACCCAAAGAATGTACATTTTTTTCTTGAATAAATGCAATGAAAAACAAGATTGTAAAATAATTATTAATAGATACTCAATTGAACGACTTTTCAACATTAATCTTACATGTTTGGGACCATCAAACTAGTCTAGTAGGGAAAAAAGAGCTGTTCTCTTTTGTTTGTTTTTGCCTTGCTTTTAAGGAAATCTAGTCGGTTATCAAAAAATGTCCTGAACAAAAGTAAAGAAACAAATCACTACATAATTTGGAGAGGATTGGCATTATAGAAGGCATTTTCCTGTCTTTTGACATTTTCTAAAGGTCAAAAGTTTGGAATCCTGCAATTATTTTGCATTTGAAAATGATGACTCTAGAGGTAAATCAGAATCCACCCAAATAATGGCAGACATTTATATCTGATGGATGGTTCAAATGTATTTGTGCAATTATCCAACTTTAACCAGCCTCATTGTGACCCTATTCAAGCTTGTTACCTGACAAAGACAGGTTTCATATGATGATTAAATGGCTGAAAATCAAAAATACATGATTTTATGAACCTGAATTCTGTTATGCTTTCTCTGTACTCTGTTTTTGTATTAGATTGTCAACTGTAAACAACCTTGGCAACTGGGGAATATTGTCCATCATTGCCAATCAAAGTGCATATCTACACACATTTCTTTTTCTTTTGCAAATTAGAGAAAGTGAGTTGGGCAACCCATTTTGACACTTGGAGAAATTTGATGAGAAATGGCTGATACCCCTAAGTATCTGGCTGTCTTTGCTATGCTAACAAAGCCTATGATTTGGTACATTATTGCTAAAATCTGTGGTGGTAATACTGAAAATCACATGAACACTAGGAAAGTCTAAACTTTATGTGCAGCATTAATGGGAAACTTTCAACATTCAAGAAAATTTCCATTAATACAATTGACCATTTAATGAGTTCAAAGGCATACTGTGAACTTGCTTCACATGTATTTTTTCTTTTATAAATTCTATACATGAAAGCTTTGATGATTATGAAACAGTTTCCTCTCTTTTCCCATGATAATTTTTAGAAACTGGAAACACAAAAAGAAGAGAAAGTTTTGCATACACACATAAACATATATGGGTGTGCTATAGTCTCTCATAGGTTCCCACATATAATATTTGTAGTCATCCCTGTGTATCTGTGAGAGATTAGTTCCAGGAACCCCTGTGGGTACCAAAATTTGAAAATGCTTGTTTCCCACATAAAATGGCACAGCATTTTAAACTATATACATCTTTTTGTATACATCATTTCTAGATATACAAATACTTAATATAATGTATATGCTGTATAAATAATTGTTATTTTTTTATTTAGGGAATAATGACAACAAAAACATCTATGTAATTTTTTATCAAATATTTTTGATCAGGAATAGGTTGAATTTGTGAATATAGAACCCGCAAATACAAAGGACTAAGTTCACATGTCCTAACTGAATCTAAATAATACTGATAAAAGTTGAAGAGATGAATCTCTAAAACATAAAGGTGTGAACTTTCCAGTTTATTGAAGAAATACAAGAATGAGTGTTCTGAATCAGCAATAAAATTATCAACCTTACAAAAACTGTACATCAATGGCAAAACATGAAAACAAAAACATTATTAGATTACAAAACCAGAGCAGGCAAAAAAGAATATGAAAATGATTTGGTTTAAATTTAATTTCATCATAAATAAATAAATAAGCATATCACTTGCATGTAAATAGTCACTGCTTTATTTGAAATTTAATTTATAATGTGTAACTTAACACTAATGCAATGTCTCTGGGAACTCTGGAATATCCTAATTTCAATTGCTGACAAGAATATAAATACGCAATGTGTGTGTGTGTGTGTGTGTGTGTGTGTATGTATGTATGTATGTATTTTGTCTATTTGTCTATAACTCTACATAGGAAATTAAGTATATAAAAAACAGAGAGATTATTCTTATACAGAGACCATCCAGTTGTGGCATTCTAAATTCTATACAAAATAATGAACTTCATATGCTCCTGATGCTTAAAATCTAGGCCCAGGAAGCACATAACTGCTTTATCTGTGCACATTTATGAGCATATATAATAAACTGCTTGTGAGTACTGAGCTTAGGTGTACTGATTTGGAGTGAGTGACATCATTTACTGGCAAATACTAAGTTATAGTGGTATTTGATTGATAGAAAAAATAAAATATAAAAGCAAGAAAAAAATGTATACAAGTATAAACAAGAAAAATATTAAATTATATTGTATAAGTATTTGCAAGAAATATTAATATGAAAGGGAAAAACAGAATTTTGCTTTTTAATTTTGTTCTCTTTATTTTTGGAGTCAGAAAATGTAATTATAACTTCATATTAGAATCAAACTGTTAAGTAGCCATTGTACAAATTTATCTAAATAAAAAATAGCATTTTGAGCTCTTGTTGATATATGCACAGATCAAAATATATAAAAGTACAAAACAAAAATGAATAATAACAAAAACTAATAATATTTAAGCAGACACAAATATAACTACCAATTCAAAAAAGTTAATAAAACTGAATCAAGAATTTATAAATGTAAGACTAATATGTATTAACAGGTTGATAAAATAAAAATTATAAAGATGCTGTTACTACAAATTAAGGAACTAATTAGTATATGAAAAAGTTCAATAGAAAAATAACTCAAAAGGTAAAAAAAGATCAATAAAATGGAAAAACTGCTGCTAACAAAGAAAATTTTAAAAGAAAGTAAGAATGTATTTGCTTTTATAAACTATATAATATTAAAATGCAAAGCAGCTGTGATTTTATATTTGGAGTGGATTAAAAGGTCTAACAAATGTTATGAATAAAACCAGCATTTAAAAATATGTAAGCAATGGAAATTTTGATAAAATATATTTAATTAAATTACGTAAAGACAGAATATTTAAATACCATGAGAGTAAACATTTGAAAACACTGTTTTAGAACAATAGCATTAACAGCCTACCAAGGGCTTTACTACAGAATTTGCTGATCCTTTCAAGAAGAAAAAAAAATACCTTTGAACTATTGTACCAAATATAAATATTTGGAAAGCATGTAAACTCATTTTATAAAGTTGGCATAACACAGATATTAAAACTTAATGATAATTAGCACTCACTCCTCAGCCAACTCACAAGACTGCTCCCAACTTACACAAAGCAACTGGCTGATGAATATAAAGAAAACATCACAAGAAAGCATAAATGAATAGCTATGTAATTTTGGAAGAAGAGATGTCATTAAAGGAAGAAATTATACAGGAAATGTTAGTTCTTACAATTAAAAGAAAATTCATGTTTAATATGTACTTTTTGTGAGTTGATAAATTGACAACTCACAAAATATCCCTTCCAATATTTGTTTTAGTGATCATATGCTTATTTTCTTTTTAATTGGGAAAACTTCTTCTACTGCATTTGAAATCCAGCATAGTCACCACTCTAATGACTACATCATCTTTATCAGAATTTCTCCCAGATATGAAGACTGTGGGTGCTAATCAGTAGTTAAAGATGCTTACTGTTATCATCTGGGCATCTTTGAGAAAAGAACTGTTTAAGCAACACCTCAAACTATTAAATCAGAATCTCTGCAGATTAGACCTAGGTATATTTTATATTTATTTAAAATAAAAGGGTTTTTTCCCATGAATGGTTGCTGTTTTTTTTTTTAATATGAGAAATAAAAAGGTCATCACCTTACACATAATCACAGAAAGCTATAGAAGCATCCCTAATATGAACCCACATCTTGAGGGCATCCAAATGACCCTCATGCATTCTTGTTCTACCTTGTATCTAACTATCCTAATTTTCTTCTGAAACTCATTGAAAAGTAGTTTAAGTATGAATTTGTTTACTGATACCTTCTGAAATGTTGAGGTAAGGGTAGGATGCAGAAGGATCAGTCAATACACCCCAAATGGTTGTAAACATATACCTCTTCACCCATCTGTTTCTTTGTTCAGTAGCTGCCTTGAACTCTCTCCTTTCTGTTTTAAACAATCTTACTTCCCAAATTCTGTGTTCAAATTCCAACCAACAAGCATTTTTTGCCCTTCTCTTTTCTACAGGTTCAGATCTTACATATATCATTGCAAAACATTTTTCAGATTCCCCCATGACCCTATAATTCCTGAAGATAACAACAACAACAACAACAACCAAAAAAAAAAAAAAAATCTTAACTTGGATCAGGTTCTAGAAATAGAAGAAATGACCACAATAATAAATGCCATGCTTAATAAAATGAATCTTTCTTTCCATGAGAATATGAGAAGTTTATTTTAATGCAACACATTAAGTTGCATTAATGATAATAAAATTATTGAAGAAAAATATGACATTACCTAAAGAATGTTAAATTCTAATGTTATAGGAAATTAGGGATGCTTTGTCAAAATTTTTTTTACAACAGACCTTTCAATGAAATGTTATGTGTATTTCATTTTAGTTGAAAAAATATATTAATTTCATACCTCATAAGCCCATTTTAGAGCATTCAACAGGTCAGGTTGTTGAGTACAGAAGGACTGATATCTTCTTCAACACAGAAAATATTTTATCTTCTTCTGCACTTATATTTACTCTCTGTAACTCATAGTACAGTGTTGACCACAGGTAAGCACTCAATAAATTTTTGAGTGAATGAATAGTCCTAATATAGGATGTTCTGAGAAAAGAGATAAAAGAGTATCAAACAATGACAGAAAAGATTGTTAGAAGGAAGATAGCAATTGATTAGTAGTTGCCAGAAGCTATTCAATATTGTTCCCACATCAACAAAAGAGGACAAACACAGACAAAGATCAATTTTCTTTTTCACCATGTATTTCTAAAGCAAACTCCCACATCACTTTCCCCTTTTAACGTGGTAAATGCAGAAGGGCACTTTTGCACAGCTCCTGGATGAGGCAAATTAGCATCATTACCTATTCAGTTAGCCTCTCTGGCTTCACTATCCAAGGGTGGCATTATCATACACAAAAGAAATGAGAGGAAAGACACATTGAGGAATAGTAGATTCCAATCAACTGTGAAAGACATTTTACCACTTGGGCCACATACAGTAATATATTGAACCTTCTCTGCCAATTTTCTCTTATTTACAACATAGTATCTCTATAACTACACTTTGTAAGAAATAGGGAGAGCGTCCATATATTCAAGAAATCCAGTTATCTTGCTGAATTTATAAATACCACCTGATATGAGAAATAATGTTCAAATAATGCAGGAGTTGTGGGAGGAGGGATAGAATTGAAAGAGAATAATAAATATAAAAATAAATCAGGGATGTATCCAACATATATACATATATTTAAAATATATACATGCATACATATATGCACATATTTTTTAATTTATAAATATTTTCCTTGTACATTTAAATGTGTGCACAAGTTTATATACACACATGCAAAAAGAAACAAAGTAAAGCAATAAAGCAGTCATAATTATTCTTTCAAAAAATAGTTTTGGTCTCTAAGAGAAACTTAGAATTTATAGAATCTACATTGGTGATGTTAGATATGTTTGCATAATTTTACTCCAGGAAAAAGAGTTACCCCAAACAGTAACAACTTAAACTAGGTGTCTGTTTATACACTATGAAGAAAAGTTGAGCATTGTATGAGAAATTATGCTTTAGAAAACTCTGTTTCAGTAACATAACATTCATTTACTTATTTGACAAATATTTTAACTCTGATGCAAAAACCTATCCAGCAGTACTGGAGATTATTCAACAGAAGTATAGAGAACAGAGGCAAATAAAAAGGAGTCAGGGAATCCAATTAAACCAATTCTTTTAAAAATCATTAAATGTTTCTCTTTTAGTATAGCAAATCTGACCTGAAGATGCTTGGTTAGAAAGTGATAACTTAAAATACACTGAGTAAATTATTTAGGCAACAGGAAAAAATCTATGTAAGAGTGATTTTATTAATTCATCCAACATATTTTAAATGCCTGCTGTGGTGTTTATTATGTGCTAGGGATTTGAGGTACAAAAAAACCAAAAGATCACCCATCAATGGGTGAAGAAGAATTAGAGTAAATATAAGGAAGAGTCAGAAAAAAAAGTTTCAGGGTGGTAAGACATGAGTCACTTCCTTATACAAATACAGCCCAGCAGAATATGTCTCAAGAGCCTGATGACTAATAAAATATGTCCCAAGAATCTAATGACTAATAGAAGATCTTATGGGAGAGGAAAGGAAGGAAATAGAGAAAATAGTTGACAACATATACTTGACTTTTATCCTCTTTGATTTTAATGTCAGATAAAGAAGCTTTAAAGCAAATTATCAGGAGGATTTTAATGATTTAATTAATATAATATCTGATATTCTGACATTACATGCCTTTTTATTTGTTGACATTCCTTCATAAATATAAATGAGCACTTGTTGTAGGATTTTGACTGTACACAAGCAACTGAAAAATTCTGCTGTTTTGTTTCAGTTGGTCCTGGAACCCAACTCAATATGTGTGAGATAACACATATTAACAATGGATATTTTAAGAATAAATGTCCTTATTACAAAGTTAGTACTTAAATGTAACAAGTGTGCTTGAGACAAGGGGTATCTTAAGAGAGCTGTGGATGCTTAAGAATGTCAATATTGCAAGCAAAGGTCAGTGGTGGTAATATGTTTGGGAAGGCACAGCACTGCAGAAGTTTCTGTTATTTCTATCTTCTTCCTTCCCTTCATATACACTATTACTACCCATTCTTTCCTCTATAATATTTGTTTTTATGTTGCTTTGACTTTTCTTCTAATTCTCCTTTACAATAATACATTACCCTAGCCAAATGCTATATGAAAATTATAAATGTATTTGTGCATTTGTGTATATCCACATACCCACTCATGTCCTTCTCTGGGCTCCAAACCTCCAAACTCCTGGGGTTTTACAATTGTTTTTCTCACCCAGTTCTACAAGTTATATGCCTACAAAAGGAATCTTTTGTTTTCTCAATGCTCCCTTTTTTTATCTACCTGATTGAACAGAAAACATTGACTTCCCACTATTTTTTATTCCTGATCATAGTAAATTCTCTTTGGCAAGTGTTTATAAACTCTAAACTCAAACAAAACAAACTAAACTCCTCCATACAGTAGCGCCAGTTAGTAGGTGAAGAATTAATTAAATGGATTCTAAGTATCTCAATTCTATACCAAAAATTAGGCAGTCGTATTTTCTTCTTAGGCTTTTTCAAAAATATAATGAGAACAATATACAAAATTCACTTCTAATAGTGACTAATACATATTTTGTTCCCATAAAAATATTTTTATTATTATATTATCATTTATCACTGAGCATTTGAGAAAATGAAAAAAAAAAGAATGAACAATAATGGACCTCAATGAGTTCTTTTTGTTCTTTATCATTCTGTTTTGGGATTATTTTCATCATTTTGTTCACACACACACACCTATACACATACACACAAAAATAAATCATTCCAAAAGTCCATGGTTTCTAAGTTGTGTGCTAAGGTGTCCTGGGTCATAGTGATGTCATAACCTCACTAATTCTTGATCACATTGTATTTATTTCTTTTGATGGTATCATCCCTTTTTAAAGCTTGGATTTTACTGGTCACTGCCCTAAAATCAAGTATAATGAGTAAATCAATGTGGAATAGGAAAGAATAATGGAGTTCTTTGATTTGAATCCAGGTTCTTAAGAGTTGTGAATTTTTGCATATTCCAAAGTAAACTGTGAAATTTTTTGTTTTCCAAAGTAAATTGCCCATAAGTAATTGCATATATTCCATAAGCCAATGACTTTATTATTTAAGAACTAGAAATATTATTTCCCTCTATTTATGAATATTAGTTTTCTAATGGCCAATAAGTTGTAAATACATAAGTATGTATTAAGATACTTCAAAATTATACTTGAACAAAACCCTTAACTTAGCTCATGACACTGTGGGTGTCATGAACCAAGAAAATTTGGGTTCCTTATTGGAAATGTTTCCCAATCTTAACTGCTTATTAGCATCAGATGGAGTGATTAAATACAAATTTACCCTCACCAAGAGATTCTGATATACCTGGGGATTGCAAACTACCTACAGAGATAACGTTCTTAAAGATGACAAAACTACAGAAAAGAAATATTCTTCAAGAAGTAAATTCCTCTTCCAAAATCAAGTTCATTAAAGATATGTTTTGATGAATTCTTAAAATTAACTTCTTACCATTTCTCACTTCCTAATTTACCACTTTTAGGACAACATTTTGTCAATACCAAAGAAAAAATCAATATCATGTTGAAATAAATTTTGATGTTAAGAGAAGAGCATGACTTTTAGAACAAAACTTTTTAAAATGAAACAATCTCTTTCCAGAGGACTGTGTTAAAATATTTATTCCAAGTCCTCTTTCTCAGAGATTGTGATGGATATAATATAAGAAATTTCAGAGTAGAAAATACGGGTAAGTGATGACCTAGAAACTCCTCCTATGAACCTGGAAATAAAAAACACTTTGGAAAATTAAACCCCAAAATCAGGTCAGAATATGATAGATCAGAATAAAAATAGAGAATCCTTTCATACTTTAAAATATAAGTGCATTATTCTCTGATATTTAATACTTTTAAAGATAATGTGCCAAAGAAATAATGGTTTTAGAATAGTGCAGGCATGTAAGGCAGTGTCTAAAGGTAGCTGTTATAGTGACTTGGTGGAACCAACTGGTGCTGACTTCTCAGAATGAAACCACATGTGGCCCACTTGTATGTTTAGTGACACTGGTTGCTTGCTTAGCCCTGGTACTAAGTTTACATAATAGAAACTAAAAAACACTACAAATTAGTTTTTTTTTTTTCCTTAAGGGCTGATTATATGCAAGCCACTTCATACCAAGAATCAAACCATAATCCAGAAAATATATTTCCCAAACAGGCAAAATGTAAAAAATGTAATATCTGTTTAGGATATCTACCTCTATTGTGGAGATAAATGTAAATACATACATGCATTTTTAAAAACCTTCAATATTCATATCCTCATTCATTGTGCTCTATTATCAAATTCTGATACTTAAGCATCCCATGAAATTTCATGTCATAAGATAGAAACACTGGACCACATGAGGTTTGTTCTACCTGATGACATTATGCCTCAGTTTAAATGCATAAAATACTATTCTAACTTATGCTAATCCATTATCAGTGTAAGTCCACAATATCGTAGATATTGACCATCTTCAATATATACAGGGAGGCTCAACAGACAATGTCATGGGACACTTCCTAACCTGTCATGTGATGGAATGTCATAATAGCCAGTTGGCCTTTTCTGATTTTTCTGAAAAGACACATTAACCCCAACACAATACTTCCATCTGTAAAAATTCATGTAGAATGAATAGAAAGAAGTCATTTCCAAGGATGAGCAACAGTACTGGGATAATGTTAAGTAATGTTGCCAAAAATTAATAGTGCTAAAAAATTATTTTATGATGCAATATTCACTTTAGTTAGACCCACATTTTAAAATCATCTTTTCTCAGTATGTTGAAGTTCTCACAACATAAAGGAATACATGCATATGCCTTCAAGCACTCTACACCCAGACAAGGGAACACAGTCAATAGAAATAATTATCCACTTAGGTTGAAAGCTGCAAAGTGCCAGGATCTCACTGATTGATTACTTATAAACTTAGATACTTCAATTTGTAAGGTCTGCACCAGAAATATGTTAGATACAAAATATCTACACTAAGGAACAGAGCAACATCATTTTTCTACTTATTATTTTACCTTAGGGGTTCTACCTATTTGGCAAAGAGATTTAAAGCTGAAACTCCCTTGATGATTATCAGATTTATCATGTTCATTAGAAGAGATTACTACTAAAGATTTTTTTTGAGAAGAAAACCTATTATAAATTGGGACTTCATAATAATGTATGATTATGATTCCAAAGATGACCTGTGGCATGCATCTATGGATCTATACAGATGGTTTCTCAGGCCTAATGATTTACCGTCATTGAGACAAATGAAAAAATAATCCTGTAAGATTATAATTACTTACTACTTCTTAATCTAGATAGGTTTTTAGTGATAGTGCTTTATGAAGCTATATTCTTCTGTTTCTAATGCACTAGTTCAAGACAACCTACTTCAATAGCAAATGAACAAAAATGATTAGCGAGAAAAGGAAAGATACATTGAGTTTCTAAGTAAATGTAGCATTTTCATGAAAACTATTAAATTGATGAATCAGATTAAAATGTCACCACCATTAAACTCTGTTTAATAAATGTCAAATAAATACTTTTGCAATGCTCTACAGCCTTCATGACTGTTACTGTATTTGTCAGGGAAGGTATTACCAATTGTTTTTGCATTTTAAGTGTTTTACCTAATAAAAAGATTTACTTTCCTTTCATGATTATAATTTTACACTTGCTGCTGAAACTTAATTCTGAACACCATTGGGCTTGAGTGGGAAAACTTGAGCCCAAGTAAAAATTTTCCACTGATATTCTGCCACAGTCTCTGTATTACTAGCTTTCTATAGAGTCCTTCAAAACACACACACACACACACACACACACAATATTTCTCAATGTACCTAGAGTAAAGGAGATGGGTATTCTGGTTCTCAAATCCCCAACATAATCAGTCCACATAGAAACATTTGGTTCTCAGACCTCAATAAAACGGAAATGCTTTGCTCAGTGGGCCAGAGACAAAAACCTCAGCTATACATTTTCAGAATGGAAGAAGAGACATAGGCTAAGTACAATCTGCTTGTATTAAAGGAAAATGACAAGTTTAATTAACTCAGTAGTAGCTGATAAGTTTGCTGTTTGACCTAAAGAATGTAAAGATGAAATAGATCTGTATTAAAGGATGGGCTACCAACCTGCACCCAGGGTTACACCTGAGAGGTATTAAAATCTCTGTACTATTGTTAATTTGGCTAATTATCTTTTAGTTCTGGCCAATTTTCCATCTTATACTTTGAAGTGCTGAGTTTTCTTCTACACATAATTTTTACTTCTTCCTTTTGAATTAGGTCACTTATTGTTATGAAATTTTCTACCTTATGTCTATAATGTTTAGAGTCCAAGGATCTTCTTTCTCTTTTTATAGCCATAGTATATTTTTTCTGTGTCTATTTTTTATTAGAAAACTTTCTTCCAGTATTTACATTCAACTTTTCTGTGTATTCAAAGCTAAAGTGCATATGCATGATTAAAATAACATATGCATGATTCCTTCCCTGTTCAGTGTGAGAATTGTCTCAATTGCCTTTTGTCAATCAGCTTGCTATTAGATTTCCACATCTATTTTTCTTTATTTTTTGTTTTTTTTTTGCACGTTAACTACATATTTTAAAATATTTGTGCTTGTCAACTTTTTGTCACTGTGATCAAAATACCTGACCAGAGGAGGAAAGTTTATTTTTCACTCAAAGTTTCAGAGATTTCGCCCACCATGGTCCACCTCTATAGCTGTAGTCCCAAAGTAGAACACCATGGTGGAACAGTGTGGCAGAGAAGCACTGGAGTTCAGGTAGCAGACAGGGAGGGACCACCTGGAAGATGAACCCCTTCCTGGGTACTCCCCCGGTGATGCACCTCCTCTAGCAACACCCCACCTGCCACAGTTATCACCCAATTACTTCATTCAAAGTAGGATAGACTGATTAGGTTAGGTCTCACACTCCAATTATTTGATTCCTGCATTAACACAAGAGATTTGGGAGGCACAACTCATATCCAAACTATAACAGTATTTCATTCTGTACTATTTCCACTATTTTATGCCCTTTATGTAATTGTTTTAGAGATTACAATATGCATTCTTAAAATTTCACATATTATATATATACCTTTTATCATAATACAAGTAAATTGTAAGAAATTTATATCAATATTGTTGTCATTCATTTTACTTCAGTGTAGTAAACTTCAGAAGGATTTTTCTTTGCTTAAAACTATCAGTGTGTATTAAAGAAATTAAGATATGAAACATAAAGTTGTCATCCATTTATATAGATTCAGTTTACTTTGGGGTACTAATATTCTTCAGGTAGAAGACCTCCATGTGTATGTGTATATGTGTGTGTGTACCCATATGCATTTATATATATGGCATATATATATATATATATATATATATATATATATAATATGCATATATTTTATTCAGTGTAGAACAGATAAAAATTTCCCCTACTCTCATTTATACCAATCTCTGTGTATTTACTTTCATTTCTGAAGAATTTTTCTTTTTGGCACAAAATTGGATTGTCTTTTTTTTTCTTTCTTTCTTTCATTTTAAAGAATCAGTTTTATTTTCCCTGCATGCTTATTATGATGACCTAACATTAATAATCTTGTTTAGTAATACTTTTATTCTTTGGATATTATTAAGATTTTCTCTTTAGGTTTTTGGCATGCTGTTTTTAAGTTAATGTGTGTATATATAATTTATATAATTAATATATATAATATTTTATATATATGTATACATACACTTAGCCCTCAATATGCATGGGTTCCACATAAAGAGATTCAATCACCAAAATATTACAATAAAAAAAAACACACACAGAAAGTTCTAAAGAACAGAACTTGAATTTTCTGGACTCTGAGCACTACCCTGAATCCAGGAGAATGAAGAGCTCAGTAGGCACACCCTGCTGCTGCCTCTCACCACCACAGATGCTCAGCACCCCTCCAGTGCTCAGTGTTCACTCTGATCCATATACTATGTAGTTTAGCCTACAATGGTTATGTCCACACTGAATGTGTACAAACTTGACTTCCTTTGCATTGTTTCCTGAAGATTACAGACTAAAAACTATTTTATATAAAGCACATACATTATATTAAGTATCAGAAGTAATCTAGCAATAATTTAAAGTTTGTGAGAGTTTGTTCTCTGATGTACTACTTGCCCTTGCCATCAACACTGATAGTTGAAGCCTCAAAGCAAAGGTCCTGTACAGTCATGGCCTGGAACACCCAAATCTCTGAGTCAAAACAAGCCTTTACTCTTAATTTTAAGAATCATAAAGGAGGATGTTCATAGGTTATGTATAAAAATACACCATTTTATATAAAGAACTTGATTGTGTTTAGATTTTGGTTTCTGGTGATCTTGGGACCAATCCTGTATCAATACTGAGGGAAAATTTTTGAGGATAACTGATTAAATACACAAGTTGATACTTTCATAAAAAATGGTAAATATTTTTCCACTATTTTTAACTATTTTTTCTGTGCCATTCTCTTTTTTTTTCCTTTTTTTCTGTAACTCCTTTGATGTGTGTAAGAGACCATTTAGTAAGAATTATGTTCTACATAAAAGATTTACATTTAAGATATTTTCATTGGAAAAAAAAGTAATGTAAATAAGAAAGAGATTTTTTTTAAAAAAAATACAAGTAACATAAAAGATTACTGGAAAACTTCATTTGAAGTTTGAACTATATCCTGGTGTTCTAAATTATGTACACAAAAGTTGTTAAATTTATGATGAGTTTTCTCCAAAAATAAAAATGTACGTATGGTAATATTAGAAAAAACATTGAAATGTAAGAAGTTGGTATCATGATGTCTTATCTATGAGGGGAAAATGTATTTTTTTTTATTTCCAGAATTTCTGGGCTTACTGATTTAAAGCAAGATCAAATATCTAAAATAAGAAGGGTTTCATATAACAGTTAATAAATAACATGTGAGAATATTAATTTATCTTTCATCCTAGATAACTTGAAAGATAAGAAATGGTAAACCCCTATTGTTTATTTTTCTTTCAATTAGTATACAAATTAAGAGTATAATCTCAAAGTGCAACATAAAATGATGGGGTTTAATGAAAAACCCAGAAAGATTTTTACTTCTAGGAATTACTTGAATTCTACAAACAATTACTAAAGTACACATGTAAAAAAAATAATAAAAAATACTACACAAGCCTGAATTATTCCAATATTTTCTAATTTTTCAGAGTGAATGATTTTATTTAATTTTAAATATCTTAATTTCTGTAATATCGAATCTACTGTTAAATATATCTGATAAATTTTTCATTTAAAATTCTGTAGTTTTTAATTCTAGAATTTCCAGTTTTACCTTTTGTTATAGCTTCTACTAAGATTTCTATTTACTCATTCATTATGTCCAGTTTTACTTCCATGGACATGTTTTAGCCATTTAATGTTTTTATCTGTTAATTTCAACATCTGAGAGATCTTGATATCTATGTCTGTAGCTCCTTTTCTTAAAAAATATGAGTGATACATTCTTGATTTTTAACATATTTTCAACTTTTTATCATATACTAGACTTCATTTTGATCTATTACTTTGAGTCTGGATTATGTTGACTTCATTTTAAGGATTATGATTCTTATTCTTCTGAGAAGCCAAATTATTATCCTCTTAATTCTGTCAGGCTTCTTTAATTTATCTTAAGGCTATTCTATTTTGGTTTAAATCTCAGTATTACGTCATGTCTTGAGATATGTCCTTTAACTCTAATGGCTTGATATTCCTGAGGTTTCCACTGGAAGTCTAAGGATTTTTCAAAGTTATGCCTTATGGTTGGCCAAAATCCCAGCATATCCAAATCAGGCAAAAAAATCACTCTTTCAGCCTTCAGTCTCTCACACTCTCTACTTTACCTCAGAGAGTGCTGTCCTCCATATATACAGCCTCAAACATGGACCTGAAAGAACTTCAACATCAACTACTAAACTCTCCCTAAAGAGTTCCAACTCAACTGTTCTACTCCAGAAATTTTCAGTAACTTCCCCAACTTCAAACTGTGAACACTATCACCTCAACTTTATGACCTGCTATTGTGATCCACTTTTTTATTTTAACAATGGACTAGAAATTACTGTTAGAAAAAAAGCTGCAGTAAATGTGTGTGACACCTGGTATGTTTTCCTGTGCCCAGAGATTACAGATTTGAGTGCTTATTTCCCACCTTATTGCCTTAGGTGATTATCTCATATATTTTGTCCCATCACAGAATTGTTCAATATGGGAGAGGAAAAGAGG
The DNA here is from genome assembly GCF_021218885.2 of Marmota monax. NCBI lineage: Eukaryota > Metazoa > Chordata > Mammalia > Rodentia > Sciuridae > Marmota > Marmota monax. Next base: position 666,068 of record NW_026694618.1, read on the forward strand.
ACTCTGGAGTTACTTGTTACTTCACCATAGTTCAATCTGAATTTGAACCCAAGTAATATCAAATTCAAACAAAACATATTCCCAGACACTTGAAAAAGAAAAATGGAATAGAACATTCTTAAAATGTTAGCTCAAATAAACATTAAATGAAAATATAAAGCACAAATGAAAATAAAAATACAATACGCATCAATCAGAAACTAACACATGTTTATAAGTAGCGGATGTTCCAGTGTTGCTGCATCTTACATATTGTTTCCAGATTTAGTCTATCTTAGTAATACTGATGAAAAGCAAATTGCCAGCCAAATGAATCAAGGGCAGGAAAGAGAAGACATCTATCAGAACTTAGAGACCATTATTATCACTAAGCACTAAAAGGGAAATTTTTCCTAAAGCATTATGCTATAGGATTTGAAAAGAACCTGGAACACGTGGTAAACAGGACATAATACCATCCCTCAATTGGTCCCAAAACATTAAAACCAAGAAGAGATAGAAGAATGAATCAGACATAACTTTTCTATGCTAATATATGAATTCATGACCAGTCTAATGACACATCATATTCAACCACAAGAATCAGATCCTAATCAGAATAAATTATATTTGCTTATATATGTCAAAATACACTCTACTGTAAGGTATATCTAAAAAGAACGAATTTTAAAAATAAATAAATAAATAATGAGGAAAAGAAGAAGGGAAACCACAGAACTGAGAAGACAGTTGAATTTAAAAGAAGTGTTGACATATTAAAGTATGATTTCATGTGTTGAAGACATGGTATTTTAACTATATTATCAAATATATGAAGACATTGTATTAAATGTGACTTTATTATTATTTTTTAAAAAATGTTTAAATGTGAGCTAATAAAATATTTCCATGACATTGAAGATACAGGATAAACAAACTAAATGAACAAGAGGAATCAAGTTGTAGCTTTTGAAATAGCATCAGTCTGACCAGAATTATAATGTAAATAGAACACCTTGGCCAAGCAACAATTAAGACTTAATAAGGCATGCATCCATAAGGTTGAAAAATAAAAGGAAACAACTGAAGGCACACAGGTGAATATTAAGACTGTAATAAATCTGGATTTACATTTTAGTGCAAGAAAAATATTCAAACATAAAGTGAAGAGTCAAAAGAATAAAAATGAGAAAATGTAAGTTTAAGACTGACAAGTAATTTCTTACTCTAGTATTTTATGCTTTATTCACACCACTAAGATTCATGTTTCTGCTGAGACATTATTTTCTACTGTATACACCACAGCAATATTTTGATGTTAATTTAAACATCTGACCCAGGAAGAAAAGGGTAAACAAGAGCAATAGTAAATAACCGAGCTGTTATTTTTTAAAATATATGCTTCAAATCGAATGAAGAAAAGATAACCATTGTGGGAAGAGAAGGAATGTGTGTTGGCAGACTTTTATGAAGCATTACTTTGTTGAAGGTACCCACTTTTATTGGCTTATTTTTGTTTTCAAATGGAAATAGCCTTCTATTATGAAGACTGGGGTGAGGAGTGAAGAAAATGTGAGAACCCAAAATTAAAATATGAGAATCCAGAAAATATTGCATGTATACACACATATACACAATAATTCCAAATATATAATATAAATTGATATATGGAAATAATAGTATTAAATATATGTATAAAATATCCAGGAAATAGAATATTTTAAAAGACTATGTACAATTTATTAAATGAGCTTTCATGTAACTAATATAAAGTACTATGTTGAAAGGAAGAGAAGTAGAGTAGAAGAAGAGAAACCAAGGAAGAAAGGGGGAAAGGGGAAGCATTGGGGACTGAAGTGGAGTACATTATATTCCATGCATGCATAAATACATCAAAATGAACCTGGTATTATGTATAAATGTAATGCAATAATAAAAACATTTAAAAACTAAAAGAAATTATTATGTTGACTAAAAACAACTAACGTAAGTGAAAGGAAGAGGGCAATGGGAAATAGACATTTTTTTCTATCGACACAGAACTTTAAAAGATACTAAAATCAGTTATTAGCTATCACGCTTACCTTTTTATCACAGGAAGGGAGAATATCATATATTTCTCATCCCCAATATTTTGTATACAGGAGTAATGTGGAATATTATATATTAGCAATCAAGAGAATACATCTGGATGTTAAGATATAGAATCCAAAAAAAATGTCAACGAGAAAAGAAAGTATGGTGCAAATTTAACTACTGCACATTTCAGAAGTTTGTATAAAAAGTAATTGTAAATTTATAGTATCATAACATTAAGTACACAAATGCATGCACTTGCCTTCATACAGCTACTGAGAAATTATCTCAAATCTGTTTTCCCTAGATTTGTTTTTAATTTTATTGTGGCAATATAAGTTAACAGGAGATTTGTCCTCTTAACAACTTTGTTGTTATTGTTGTTGTTTTGGAGGAGGTACTGGGGATTGAACTCAGGGGCACTCGACCACTAAAGGAATCCAGCCCTATTTTATATTTTATTTAGAGATAGAATCTCACTTAGTTGCTTAGTGCCTCACATTTTGCTGAGGCTAGCTTTGAACTTGCGATCCTCCTGCCTCAGCCTCCTGAGCTGCTGGGATTACAGGTGTGTCCCACCACGCCAGCTCCCAACACATTTTTAAGTTACAAGACATTATTATTGACTGTAGGCAGTGCTGTACAGCAACACATCTCTAGAGGTTATCCATCTTGTACCACTGAAACTTTGTGCCTGTCAAATAGTAATTCCCATTTTTCCCCAATTCCATTCTTCAGAAGTTAAATTTTCATTGCTTAGTGACTTGGTTACTCCTTCAAACAGCAAAGGTTTGCTATTTTTCTTTTTCTTCATGTAGAATAATCATTGTTGTATTAAGTCAAATCTCATAAAACATAGGACTACAGAGGACCAAAGTGTTTCATTATTTCAAGCTTGCTAAGTTTTGTTTGTTTGTTTGTTTGTTTTGGTACAAGATAAGAGCAATTTTCTCTGAATTAATTTTAAGAATACATATTCATAATTTATTAGTTCAAAAATGCAAGTAATTTATATACCATTATTGCTTTTAAGAATTACTAAAACAATGAAAAGATAGTTTAATTCTTTTTATTGAAGGGTAGCACATCGATGAAAATGTAGATATTAGGATTAGTGAACAAGTTTAATGACAATTAAAATTACTACCTTTTGAGATAAAGAAATGGATATTTTTCCTGAAATGACTTTATTTTTGCCATTGTGTAGATCTTCAATTTTGATAGACTAAACTTGTAAATTTCTCGAAATTACTTAGGTTTGTTTAATGAATAAAAATTGCAAAGAATAATAGATAAAAGCTACATTTAGAAAGTTAGTTTTTATAATAGTTTAGTATTATCATAAGGAATTTGGATCCAAATTTTAAATTATAAATTTTACTTGTGGATGTTTAATGATAAATTTATTTGGTTAATATTTGAATATACCAATAAAACATGGGAAGGGAATATTTTCCCATTGACTGTATTTGTAAAGTATAATACCCAAACAAAAATAGAGTAGACAAAGGTTTTTAATTCCCATAATTTTGTGGGAATTATTGATAAAGACTTTTCATTATTCCTGTAGTACTTTTGTAATTAATTTTCAATTATACATTCAGATATTATTGTACAACTTCACTCCTGAATTGTCTTTAATTTTCCAAGAAACTAAACAAATGGATTCATCATGCTAAACAGATTGAAAATATTAGCTTTTTTTACTTGAAATGTTAATTAGGAAATGTAGAAGATATACAGTGACAATAAAAAAGTAGATTTGATATCCTTGCATTTATTTTCATATGCATCATCACATTTCTAATCAAGGCATTGCAAATAGATAGTGGGTAGTATTTAACAATCAATCTTTATCATCTCTGGAAACAAGTTTTATTATTAGAATCCTGTTTCACTTGGCTATAGTAAAATCAGTGAGTTTAGGAAGATGTGGCTATGGAATCATTGGAGCTGTATACCCAACATAGGTGTATCGTTACGATATATAAAAAAGTCATCAATTAAAAAGATAACTTCTTGTATTAATTAATTAATTAATCAGTTAATTAAATCACTATGCATGAAAGTGTATATCTTGAAGAATTGAGACCTATGAAGAGAAATTTAACACAAAGTTAACATATACTTTAAATTTTTCACTTGACTTAAACATTTTAAAATGTATCTGCAAATTCTGATACTATTCCCATTAAAAAGAGAAATCTATTTTTCTCCTCTTGAGTATGAGATTAAGCAATTTGATTTCAAGAGTAAAATTCTATGTAAATGATGCTGCATCCTTTCCAAGGTTATGTCATTAAAAATGATGTTATATCTGCCTGTCTCTTCCTTGGAACCCATACACAGTGCTGTGAGAAAAATAAGCAGTCATTTGGGAAGGTTCATGGGTACATGTTCTGGCCATCAATCAGCCAACACCTAAACCTTTATGAACTGCATAAGAGACTAGATCATCAAATGATTCCAATTCCCCTGGTTCTGAGCTGCCCCATCCAGTACTGATTGGAGTAGAGAAGAAGTTTCCCACACCTCTTTCCAGATTATACCTGCTTGAGAAAATGAGTGTCGATATTTTAAACCAATATGTTTTGAATTACTTTTTTTAAAAATTTTTTATTGTTGGTTGTTCAAAACATTACAAATTTCTTGATATATCATATTTCACACTTTGATTCAAGTGGGTTATGAACTCCCATTTTTACCCCATATACAGATTGCAGAATCACATCAGTTACACATCCATTGATTTACATATTGCCATACTAGTGTCTGTTGTGTTCTGCTGCCTTTCCTATCCTCTACTATCCCCCTCCCCTCCCCTCCCCTCCCCTCTTCTCTCTCTACCCCCTGTACTGTCATTCATTTCTCCCCCTTGTATTATTTTTCCCTTTCCCCTCACTTCCTCTTATATGTACTTTTGTATAACCCTGAGGGTCTCCTTCCATTTTGTAGCAAAAGACAACAGGAACATTTTATAAGGATGAGTGAAAGAATAATATAGTAGTGTGTATGCAGTAGGGATTTGGCAAGAATATTGTTCAGGATGTGGGGTGATATTAATTTTTATAGATTAATTGCGGTCTATAGACTGAACATATTTAAAGTGAACACTTTGATTTTTTTACATGATAGCACAAATAAAACCATCACCACAGTTAAGATAAGCATATCCATCAAACTCTCAATTTCCTTCTTCCCCTTTGTCATTCTCCTGTGCCTCTTTTACCTCATCCCGAGGTATGTTCTGTTACTGGGGGTTATTATCCATCAGTATTTTTAAGGTTACATTCTCTGAAGTTTTATATGAATGGAGTCATACTTTATGAATTATTTTTTGGTGGGTCTGGTTTTTTCACTCAAAATAATTGGTTTTAGATTCATCCAGTTCTTTATGCATGCATCAAAAGTTTCCTCCTGTTTTTAATGCTCAGTGGAATGGTACTGCATGGATTTACCACAATAGTTTAATCAACTCATCTTTTGATGGTCGTTTGAATTATTTCCAGTTTTTGACTATTACAACTAAATCTCTGCACAAAATGTAGTGAGATCATATGCTCATATTTTTGCATAAATATATTAGAGAAAAATGGCTAGGTTATGTGGTAGGTGTATGTCAATGTTTTAAGAAATCCTCAGACTGTTTCCCAAATCCATTCTACTATTCCAAATTCCCTTGGGTAGTGGATGAGATACATTTTCTTTCTGGCTGCTGGGAACACAAGCTATTCTCTGATTTTCATTTGGCCCAACAATTATTCTGGTTGTTTCTTTTGGGAGGTTCAATTTTAGGTCCTGATAAATTTCCACATATGCATATACTACTCTGTTATCAGCTGAGAACTTGAGGGAGTTTACATACTACTCACCAAATCTCTCCCTGGTTCTCTTTTACTGTGCCCTAGAAATTGCCTTGACCTGCCCCAAACCTGATCAGTGTTCTCAACTCAGGGACTTCACTAGGCTCTGTCTGGATTGCACCATGCTGCTCTGCAGTTTGGGAGCTCCCTTTGGGCTTTTAGCTAGGGCAAATGAAGACTCATATTTGATCCCCTCATTTCAGGGAACACTGTCCTTTTTTCCCTGTTATTCAGTAAGAACCAATATGACATCATCTTTTTTTCCCTTCATTTTTACTTATTTGTGATAGGAGGGTAAATTCAATTTCCTTTAACCCATAGTGGCCTGAATCTGAAGATCTAGAGCAGTAATTTTGATTTACTAGAAAAGCCCTTTTCTGAGGAATAATCATTTCAAATGAGATCTGAACACTGAGAAGCAGTGGTTAGGTGCCAAATGAGGAAAAATATGTTTGAGGAAGAAAAGGAAATCATTTGCAAATGCCCTGAAGCTGAGAGATACATACAATCTAGAAAGTTGTTACATCTGAAGATAAGGAACACATGGGTATGAAGTAAATATAGGGAAATAGAGGTCAGGATAAAGCTATACTCTTGCCCTCAGAGTGCTCATAACTCACAGTATGGTAAGGAGGATAGGCAAATGAGCCAAGGAGATTTATTAGAGGGTGTTCAAAGAGTGAATAGAGAAGCATTTATAGGTATTTACATCTGTGACTTTAGGGGGTAGCTCTAGGTTTCTGAGGTTAGTTTTGAGTAATATAGACCTTTTCCATTTATAAGGCCTTCGGCAACTCATCTCTCTGTTTCAGTTCCTCAGAATTAATGTCATGAGAAAAAATATGTATGTGTGTGTGTGTGTGTGTGTGTGTGTGTATGCTAAATGCAATACTTGTTTTATGTCTTCAAAGTAGCAATTCCATTCCAGCCTCAGTCTTGTACTAGTTCCTCTTTCTGGCATGTTCTTCTCTAGTCCTGTTGCTAGTTTCAATTATTATCCTTCTTCTCGTTTAAGAAAAAAATTGCACATCTCTATAGAAAACCTTCCTTGACTGTATTACTTGAATCTGCTGCCACCCTTCTCAATTGCAGTCACCCTCAGTAATATTGCTCACATTATTTCCTTCACACCACAGCAATTATCACACTCTAAAAGCTTTACACTATGTGAAAGTGTGTTTATTAACTGTTGTCTACTTTGATCAACAGAATGTAAGTTCAGTAAGTCAGGGACTATTTTAGTATTGCTAAATAGCCTATATACCATGTCACCTAAAAGAGTGACTAAAAATCAAAGCTCTTCAAAGATCATTTGTCGAAGAAATAAGTTAATAATATACATAAGAGGCTCTCAAAAAACCTGATACATGGGAACCATTCTATTAGCCACTTATTATTCTTTTATTTATTATTGCTTTTGTATTTTAAATGAGTTTCTGAAATATTTGCTGGGAGATAATTTGAGAAAGAGCTGGACAGAGAAGACAGAGTAAAGAGATATAGGAGAGGATTACAGAGATAGGAAGAGTGTAAGGGAGGGGAAGAGAGAGCTTCCTATAGGGAAATATGAACATCACTATCTTCATATTTGAATTAATTTCCTTTATACACCTATGAAGGTTTGGATGAAAATAGGGAAAATTCAGACTTTCTATGACACTTACTATGTGAGTAGTTTTTATTTCAGATTATGTATTAAAGGACTAGCTGCTCACCAAAAATTCTATCAAAGACTAATTTATTCTCTCTCACCTGAGAACAAAAAGCTCATTTACAAAAACTTTTATTTTCTTTATTTTTCTAAAGGCAATACTAGGCCATACAGGTGGGCCTATATGTGTATTACAGGTACTAACAATATCAGAAAATCAGTTTCAATTAAGACTAAAATCTTGTATTAATAACAAAAATGTAATGTATTCCCTGTGGCTCTCTGAAATCTCCATGTCTTTTACCGTTAAAGATAATATGTTCCATTTAGGCAAGCTCACTATTTTCATTACAATTTTCCATATTTCTCTAAGACTAAAGACAGCCATAAACATCATATGGCGACTTCTATAGCCTGCAATAGTGCAATCTAGTTAACCCCAGTATACCCCCATTTAAAAATATCAAAAAAGCAGGTTATAGAATATAGCAAGTATTATTTAAATGCACAGCAAATCTTTCAAGAAACTGAGAGAAATTGCAGAAGCTAAATATTGAAAAGAGTTGTGTAAGAACATTAGCAGCCCTGAATCTATAGAAAGTCCTTCTCAGGTCCCAGAGTGCCTTGAATTTTAACACTCAGAGTGATACTAAAGATAAAAACAGATATAATAAAGACAGGGGAAAATACTAAGAGAAAGAAGAAGAAACGGAATAAAGACAATAACATAGATCAAGAATTTTTAGAAAAAATATCATCAAAGGTAAGTTGTGTTAGGAAAAATGCAACCATATGGAGAGAAAGTAAAGTTTTCTGTGTCAGTATAAACTCTGAAGATAAGGATGAGGTGACAGGTGTCACTCCTGAAAACTTATAAAACAACTGCACCTATTATGTTATGGCAGAGGGACTTCCATGATGGAAATAGTGTCCTTGTATACAAAGGAAGAGAGACCAGAATTCTTTCTCTCTGCAAACTATGAAGACGATCATTATCAGAACGTGGCCATGCTGGCACACTGATCATAGACATTCAGCTTCCAGAACTATTAAGAAAACAAATCTCTGTTATTCGAATCACCCAGTCTGGGCAGTTGAACTGACAAATAGGGATTTTGGTGGGAAGAAGGCAGAATTTATAATTAAAAGGGAAGAAGAATGTAACAATTTTGAAAAATTTACTACCTGGTTGTGTAAAGTGTGGAAAAGAAGGTTAGGCAGAAAATGCTGAGTGGGGGGAAATACCATTTTTTGGAAAGACCAGTATGAATACAATAGATCCAGGCACAATACAATGGAGAAAAGGCCCTGAAGACATTTGAGATATCTTCAAGGCTTCCTTTTCCTAGAGTTTTAAAAGAGTAGAATAGTAACACAGACTGATCAGTAGTGTCCTTCACAGTTAGTACCCAGGGCTACCTCAGGATTCTTCTTTCTGTATTTGAGCACAGAGTTGCCATGGCTCAAGGAGCCCAGATGTAGCCCAGACCATCACTTCAGAGTATGCTACATATAAGCCAGGGTAGCATCTTTGTGCTCATGGTGCTAATTCTGTAAGATTGCAAAATTCAAGAGCTCTGGAAACACAGCAGTTTCCATCTAGATTCCAAATGATGTATCCAATGGGTCAGGGGCCACTTGCTGCAAAGGGTGAAGCCTCCACAGAGAGTCATACCAGGTCGATGTTTAATGGAGTCTTGGGAATAAAACTACCACCAGGACTGCAGAAGGGTAGAGCTACTGGCAGCATGGAATGGCTGCATGAAAAAGCTGTATGTACCACTGTGCAACTCCAACCAAGAGAGGGCTGAGCCCAGCAAGGTTTTAGAGTCAGGGTTACCTGAAGCCTTAGGCACCCATTCCTGGTCCAGTTATCTGTCCACTTGGCAGCACATGAAACAAAAGATGACTCTCCATCTCAAGACATAATGTCTGCCCTAGTAGGTTTCAGACATGTGTGGGACCTCCTATTTCTTCCTCCTGTCCTATTTCTCCCTTTTGAAAATGGAATACCTATCCTATCATGGTTCTACCATTGTATATTGAGAGTAGAAAACTTGTTAGCTTAAAGGAGTGTGTCTTGAATCTCAGATGGGTCTTGGGACTTTGGTCTTTTGTGTTGATATAGAAACATATTATGATGTTGAGCCTATTAAGAAGGAAAGATTATATTTTGCCTTGTGAAAAGAACACATATTTAAGGGGCAAGTGTTGGAATACTATGGTTTGTACATAATCCTCAGAAGTTTATGTGTAGGAACATTAATTCTTCAAAAATGATAGTATTGAAAGTTTGGGGCTTAGTGGGGAATGGGAGGGGAGCTCTCATAAACAGATTAACACCTTTCTTCTGTGAGTTAGGGTTTCTCTCTTAGGACTGGATTAGCTGCCATTATAGTGGGTTGTTATAAAGAAAGTCTACTCCTTGTGTTTTGACTCTTCTTCGTGTTCCTGCCTACCTTTACACTTCCCACTGTGAGATGAAGTCCTTCACCAGAATCTGAACAGACATGACTGCCTGATCTTTGATTATAGCCTCTGGAACCATGAGCCCAAATGAATTTCTTTCCTCTCTAAATTATCCAGTCTCAGGTATTTTATTATAATAACAGAAAATGGACTAAGATGCCTATAGAGGAAGGAATAAATCATAAGAGGAAGGGGGAAGCTATAACAGAATATTTTCTTCTTTATTTACTGTATTTATTCATTTATCTATAGAAATATTTTTATTTATTAATATCATTTTATGATTGAATAATTAAAGGTCTTTAAAAGGCAATGGATTTCCAATAGAAAAAAAAAGAATATAATAATCTAGTATGGTGGTTAACAGCATATACAGAAATAAAATGTATAACAAGAACACTAAGCATGAGAGAACAGATAGAATCATACTGCATCAATTTTCACACTTGATTAGCAAGTATTATAATATTATTTAAAGGCACATGGTAGGATTGCATGTTATTGCTCCCTTATGATTGAGTAAAGCCAAAGTGGCTAGCTAGAACCAATGCAATATTAGCAGTATTGACAAATGTTCCTCCATGCTTGAAAACTGAAGTGCCGCAGCAAAAGACACAAAGATTCTCCCTCTTTGGAGGAGTGACCACAAGCTTTAGGGAGATGCTTCTCCATCAACCTAAGTCCATAGGCCATTATAATGAGCACTACGGACAGGTAATATGGGTGAGAAATTGACAATTTCCTTTAAGGTAGGAAAACACATTACAAAATGGTATAATGAAAGCATATTATTTACTCAAGGTTAGATTAATAAAATAGTGGGAAATGTCAAAATGACCAGAAGAACAACCAATCATTTCTGTGAAACTGAAATGAGAAACAAACCAATAGCACAAGATATCACTGTGGCAAATGCAGATACAACACAGATACTCCTCAACTTGCAATGGGATTACATCACAATAAATCCATTGTATATTGAAAATATGATGTCAGAATGCAGTTAATAATGCTAATCTACTGAATATCATAGCTCAGCCGCACAGCACACTGTAGAGTACCAGTTGTTCACCTGGTGATGAGGTGACTCACTAGGAGCTTCAATGCAGCTGTTGCTGCCCAGCATCACAAGAGTGCCCTATTGTACATCACTAGTTCAAAAAAAGATTAGAATCCAAAATTTAAAGTACCATTTTTACTGCATTTGTATTGCTTTTTCACCATCATAAAGACAAAAATCACATATCGTAAGTTAGAGACCATCTGTATATAACATTATTTAAATATTTTAGATGTGTGTGTTTATGGCAGCAAATCTCTCTCTCTGTAGTTAAAAAGTACTTCCATATTCACCATATAAAATATCCTAAAGGAAATAAAATTCTAAATTTGAAAAGCAAGATATTAGACTGCTTAAAAAGTAAGGCAGACGTCATTTATGACTTTATAGTGAATTTGTTAATACACAAAAATCACATCTAAAAAAAGAAAGTTAAATTTTGCTTTGATAAAATTTCAAATTTCTGATCTAAAAATAGTACCTATAAGACAAAAATATATGCTATACACTGGAGTATTAAGTTTGCAATATGCATTATTAATAAGACAAAAACAATCCAACAAAAAATAGGCAAAGTTGAAACCAACAAATCACAGAACTTGAATAGAAAATAAATACTGAACAGATGTTCAAACTTCACTAGTTATTAGAGAAATGCAAATTGAACAATTAGGTAACTATCAGGCAAAAATTTTAAGTTTGATAAGACCAAGTTTCAGCAAGACTACAAACCTCACATAATGCTTAAGGGATCATCATATTGTACAATCACTTGAAAGAAATTTGGAAATATCTAGGGAAGATCAATAGGCAAATTCTTTACACCTCAAAAACTCTACATCTCAAAAAATTCCCTATTATCTTGGTCCTAACATAACCCTTGCCATATGTACAAGTCATAATGGAAGCATATTAATTGAAGTATCATTCACAATAGGGAAATGGAGAAATTCTGACATTTTCAAAAGCAAGAAAATGGGTCAATTAATCCTGATATAATCACACAAATGTATTATAGCCAAACTATGCTGTCTGTATGTGAATATATCATCATGAAGAGAGCTTATACATATGATCATAATGCACTAATTTTATTAATACTACTAATAATAATGGAAGGAAGAATGGTAGAACAAGCAGATCAGGGAGAGGAAGGAGGTGAGGAAAAGGGAAGGTACCAGGGAAAGAGATTGATAAAAATATATTATGTATATGTACAAACAGGGCACAGTGATTCCCACCATTATATATAATTACAATGCACCATTAAAAAGTAAATTAAATATAAATAAGAAGAAATGTCAGCATGAATAAATTTAATAATATTGATAAAGAAGAAAACTATGAAGGACATAATATTATATAATTTATATAAAATTTACACCTATTGAAAAAATGCTATCTATTGCTTATGGAGACATTTTTATACTTTAAGCATAACTTCATGCATGGAAATCCAAAGAAGGATTGTTCATATATCTACAAAGGACAAAATAGAAATAAGTATAAAATAACCTGGAATGAATATATATATATATATATATATATATATATATATATATATATATATATATAAATAAATTCTATTAAATAGCAGAAAAGTACACCAAGTTGTATAGATTTGAAAACTTGGGTTATAGGTAGATACACAAGAAATCATAAATATTTTTGTATATTTTTCTCTGTATTTTAGTATTTCATTAAATTTATATTAACAAAAGATGAAATCAACTTCTACTCTAGTAATTACATATGGAATAATTTGAAACACTATTCTTTTATATCTTTGAAGGTATTGGGAAACTTTTAAAAATATAGAGGTATATTTCTCTGGTCAAAAGGTAGGGCAGAATAGAGCTCAGGAAGAGAAAATAAAAGTTTTTGTTCCTTGACTTATTTGCTGATTAGATAGGGTAATGGAAGAAAAAAACTATATCTTTAAAAAATTTGTTTTTAAAATTTATATTGATATGATTCCAAACTTACATAAAAATTTCCAGAATTAAGATTCTTAACAAACATACATCTATCCATTTTACCAATTAAACAGACATTCATCTATTCTTTAGAATATTGTATACAATTTGCACACATTGAAATTTTTGGATACTATAGTCACCTCCCCTCTCTTAAATAAACCATTCTCATTTTGTTTTGTTTTTCTGATACTTCCCATTATTACCCTCTCAACTAGAATACAACGTAAGTAACTTAGTGTTCTCCTCAGTATATCACAATTGGATATCATGATATCTCATCTAATAGGTCTGCATTGGTAACAGTAGATTTTCTTATTCAATTTTGTCTTGTTTCATCACTATATATTTATATTCTCTTGCAACTAATAAGTAATATGACAAACATTATACTATTATTATAGTATAGTTGAAGAAGAAAAGAGACAACATTGAGTTTTCAGAGAAGATGAAACTATACATAAAAATACAAACTAATACTAACTATAATTAACAGAATTGATGGTACATGATTTTAATCCTAGCAGGAAGGAGGAATTTTGCCTACTTTCACTATTTCTATTCAATACTAGGTCAAATGTCTTAGCCAGTGTAGTACATCTACAAAAAGAATGAGAGGTAAAAAGACTAGGAGGGAAAATAATAATGCTTTTAGAAGTTTAATATATTATCGTTTATAGAAAAATATAAAAATAATTACTTAAAAGATGATTTGGTTCCTATAGGAGGTATCCCATCAAAGTTTCTGATAATGCAAGATTATTCAGAGTTAAAATGATTAGGTTGTGAGAGATGGAACCTAATCAGTTCCCTAGCGAGAATGAACTCACAGGGTGATAACCACTGGCAGGCACAGCATGACTGGAGCAGGTGGGGTACTAGGGATGTGCCCAAGAAAGGTACATCTTCCCTGCATTCTCTTTCTGTCTCTCATCCCCTCTCCCCCACCCACTTCCTTCTTGCTGCCATGAGTGGAGCTGTTTTCCTCCTCTGTGCCTTTCCCCCATAATATGCTTCTTCACCTTGGGCCCAGAGCAATGGAGTCAACAAACCATGGATTGAGATCTCTAAAACTGTGAGACCCAAATAAACCTTTCCTCCTCTATGTTCTTCCTATTGTGTATTTTTGTCAAAGTTACCATTATAGTTTAGGTATTAAATGCCCCCCCCGAAAAAAATTTCATGGGTAAGAGAATGCAAGAAGGTTTAGAAGTGAAATTGGATTATGAGAGTATTAACCCAGTCTATTAACTCAGTGGATGCTTTAATCTCCTAATAGGGATTAACTGGATGATAACTACAGGCAGATAGGGTGTGGCTGGAGGAAAGGGGTCCCTGAGGGGAGTGCCTTTGGGGTTTATATTTTGTCCCTGGGGAGTGCCCAACCCCCACCCCCTCTCTCCTTCCTGGTGGCCATCCTCTCATCCTCTGCCACACCATGTCCTACTTTACCTGGAGCCCTGAGGAATGGAGTCAGCCTTCAAATAATTGGTAACTCTGAAACCACCAGCCTTCACCTTTCCTTCTCTACATTTGTCCTTATCAGGTCTTTTGATCACAGTGGCAAAAAAGCTGACTAACACACAAGTAACTAAAATAAATAGGTGATTTTAGGAATGTTGTTGGATGTGAATTCAATGAACAAAAGTCAAGAAGAAAAGAATTTTAAAAGAAAAGTTTCCCATTTAAAATTGTTTTGGACATACCACTGTCCATTAATAAGTCTAACAAAGTTGTATGGCTTACATGGAGAAAATTTAATAAAATGATTATTGAGAAAAATTAAGGAAGAGTGATATAAATGAAAGGACACAACATGTTCATGGTTCAGAAAGTTTAGTATTGAATTATGCAAATTTTGCACAGTTTCATCAATTAGCAATAGTTTGTTAAACTTTTAACTTGAAAAATATGTTCATATCATATACATAAATGTGAGACTCAAGAATAGAAAGAGTAGGCACAGTGACCCAGGCCTGTAATCCCAGCGGCTCAGGAAGCTGAGACAGGGGGACTACGAGTTTGAAGCTAGGCTCAGCAAAAGTGAGGCACTAAGCAACTCAGTGAGACCCTGTCTCTAAAATACAAAATAGGGCTGGGGATATGGCTCAGTGGTCAAGTGCCTCTGAGTTCAATCCCTGGTACCCCCCACAACACACACACACACACACACACACACAAATAAAATAAATTAAAAAAATAACCTAGAATTTTGAAAAAGAAAAAAAGGCTGTAGGAATTATATTCATGAAATTTAAAAACTTTTGAGATAATAATTAGGATGATATAGTAGTAGCATAATGATATATAACCAATAAAGTACTTAAACACAGATATACTGACACATGTTTTGTGATAATAGTGACACTCTGTAGGACAGAAAAAAGTGATCTTATTTCACTAAATGGTGCTGGAAAAACTGGATACATACATTAAAAAAAAAAATAGAACTTGACTCATACCACACAATCAGGAACAATCAATTCCACATGGATTGTATGTCTAAATGGAAAAATAAAATTAATACAGGTTCTAAAAGATCAAAAAGATAATAATTTCATTATTTCCATATTAAGAAGCAATTAATTAAACAGAACAATGGAAGCAAAAATTATAAAGGCAAAATGTTGATATATTCTGCTCCATTCAGATGAAAAGATTCTGTTCAAAAGATATTCTTAAAGACTTATGGGGAAGTCATAAACTTGGAAAAGGTATATATTTAACTAAAAATGACTTGTATTTAGAAAATTATTTCAAATTCATATGAATGGTTAGTCCAAAATATTAGTATGAGATTTGAACACACACAATGAAAAAGAGGGTTATGACATGACCTATAAACATAGAAAAATATGTTTGGCCTCATTAATGCTCAAGGAAATAAATACTGGAAGTACAATAAGATGCAGTGCATGAGTGTCAGGATGTGTGAAAGAAAAATATACTGATTGATCATACACAGGATATGGACGTACTAGTACTCCTGAATACTGTTGTTTGTGGTGTAAAGTGGTTCAATCACTGGAAAAGGTTTTGGCATTAATCAAGAAAGTCAATAAATTATATTTATTAATATTCTAAGTAAATTCATAGCCATATGAATCAAGCAACATGAGCATATTTAAAGAAGTCCCATAACATCATTATTCATATTTTCCCAAAATGGAAACTACCTAATGTCCATTATTAATGAGTATGCCATATACATACAATGAGATGTTACACAACCCACAAAAGAATTGAATTATAGCCACTATAATTTAACCTGGATAAACCTCAACAAATATAAATTTGAATAAGTAAAATTAGAAAAAGGGCTGCATATAGTATGGCTTCCTTTACATACAGCTCAAAATAGAAGCAGAACTATGGTGTACTGTGCATCAGTTAAATATAAAACTATAAAAATATAAATGACTAAGCAATTGCTAAATAATTAAAGTAGTGGTTACTCTCCATGACAAAAAAATACTGTAATTATTTAGGAAAGCAATATTCTATTTCTTGATAGGTGAAGTTTATATCAGTATATGCTTTGAAATAAATGAAGTTCTCTATCTTTCTCATTTACATTTTCTATTGGTTCTTATGTTTTATAATTAGAAGATTAAAACTAAAGATAGCCTGGAAAAAAATATCTGTTTAAAACTTTTCAGCTTTATTTTATGTACTCAGTGGGAAATTATTTACTGTCTGTCAAGATAGTCCATCAAGTTCTAATCCTCTTCTAGCAGAAGCATTCCTTTTCTTTACACACTGCCCACATCACCCATGAAAAGCAAAAGCAGGATGAATTCTACAGAAGGCAAATGACTAGAGAAAACCAAACTGTGTTGGTGCCGTCCTTAGTTTAAAGTCATGTATTGGATGGTGGCTAGCAAAGTGAAAGGAGATCAGATTATAAAAATTTTATTATTCTTTCAGGTTCCTTCAGGTCTGTAAGGACAAATGCTGTGTTCATTTCAGTCACCTTTCATCTGCATAATACACCAAGTATTATTAAAGATAGGAATGAGTGAATACATTTGAACTTTAAGGGTAATGGGTCTTATTAAATTACCTCAATGAGGGTTGAAAATAACACAATGGATATAAATGTACCCAGCATGGTGCATGATATATGGTGTATCCAATGTTATTAATTTTTAATTTATAATTGGTTTAATATATTTGAAAGAGTTATTTCCATTTAGGTCATGATTCTGCCTTCAGTAAAAGGTGAAGAAACTCTCTTATTTCCTAGGACTTCCTTAAGAAAACACCACAGATTGAAAACCTTGAGCAGCAGAAATTTTTTTTCCCTCACACTGCTAGAGGCTAGGGATACAATATCAAGACAGTAGCATCAGAGAGTCTCCTAGGCTCAGCTTGGCTTGCAAATGACCACTTTCCAACCGTGTACTCACTTGGTCTTTACTCTGTGCAAGCATCCTGATGTCTTTTCCTCTTTTGACAAGGATACCTATTGGAATAGGGTCACACACTTCTGATTTCATTGAACCATAATTACTTCTTTACCTATCTGTAAATACAGTTGCATTGGAGATAAGGCTGTCATGTGCAAAATTTGGAAGGGTGCATTTCAGCCTATAATATGGCAGAGCAAAATGGGAAGTTTAGCAGTTTAAGAGCTGACATGCTGTGGCTTTGCCCAGCAGCTCTGCTTACTGAGATTTAACCATAGAGGTTTGCAGCCGCTAACAGGTACTTGTATCAGATAATTGCAGTAGCAGAAGCAGGAAACAAAGCAACTGGGACAGAACACTCCCTTTAAATCTTAATGCACTAAAAGTTCCTAAACTGTCTAAGCTGAGGGTCCCATTGTTAACAAGCTTTTACCTATATGTAGAATGCAACCTCCAATAAAATTGCACCAACTCTCCTGTCTTCATTTACCCAAAACTTACTTATATATAAAAGTAAAAGCCCTGCTTTGATAGGGGCTCAGACTTTGACAATTATCCCTCTGGGCCACAGTGCAACTAATAAAGTATTGCTTCCAGATCTCAGTGTCTTGACCCTAATCTCCCACTACAATAAAAGGAACTAAATTAACTCAAAATTGTTTTCCATATCCAATTTTCAAGGAAAAATAAAATGTAGAAAGACACACTATCACATTATCTTTCACAGGTATTATTGAGAGAAATATTACTTTCTCATGTAAAAGTACCTTCCTAAATAAACTTGAGGTTCCAGAGTCACATGTCACCTTGATATCTCTAATATCTCTTACTGTCAAAATTATCAGAAAATTTTGCATAAATAACTTAATGTGTTTAGTTCTATAGAAGGCTTTTAATGAGGCTCTTATATATGATCTTTTGGAAAAATAATAAAGGAGGAAAAATGTCAACAACATGAAATGTGAGTGTAAATGAATTGATCTGAAGTTACTCTGTGGCAAGGAAAACTATTCAAAATATGTGAGTGCAGCTTAACTACATACAGACACATGGCAAATGCTTTGTATTAGCTTTCCATTCCAATCCACTGGACAAGATAATGCAGTTATGCCTTTAATGATCTTTGATTTTAAGCAATTTTAAGTAAGCCTTTTAAAACCCATGTTTCTTCTACAAAATGGGAATAATTACATCTAAACTGCAAGAAAGTTTTTAAGATTGAATGTAATGATATCTTACAGGGCATGTGATATTATAGGCATGTGGCAGGTGTTAATGAATTTACCCATTTGAAGCATTTGTAAAACTCATGTATAATTTTCATGAAGTAATTGTAAATGAAATGTCTTATCTTTCTGAGAGTTTTGAAATGTTACCCTGTCCTAGAAATGGTCATTAATGTAACAAACAATTTAATACCATAATTATTTTTATATGTTTTTAATATTATCACCACTAGATACTACAGAACATCTTTTCAGCTAATGAGAAAGCATCGCATGGGCTGAGGCACATAAAACTGTTCACTGTTATTACATCTGACATTATTTTGAGTTTTGGTTAATGTATTATGATTTTAGATATTTGCTAAAAGTTTTAATTTTATTTTCATACTGTGAAATAGTATCAATATTGCTATATAAGTTTTAAATCTATTTAACCATATAACACAGGTTGACTTCTTACACTTCCAAGTTAAGGAAACCCAGCAAACCATAAATTAATTATAGTGTGCTAGGTATGCCATGAAGTTTCTCAATCATGATGCAAGAAACAGGGTGGGGAGGAAGCAATAAAATATTTGGAATTCAACATAGAGATTGAAGCCTGGAAGAGAGAGTAAGATTCATTTATGGAAAGAGAATCCATGACAAATGTAAACAATTTCCTTTTGAGAGGTTGATGGTTCGATTCAAACTAATTTGGAAGGTATTGTGAAAGATAGTGCTTAATGTGAGGATGGTCACTGGTGAACAGAGTAACATTTAACCTTTATGACACATCAAGAATTATTTCAAATGAATATAGTCAATGTGTCTCATGCTAGTTCACATCTAATGATATGTTTACTTTTATCTGTGATGTTGATTAAAATTTGTAAAATCCTGCTTTAATGCAAGGTAAACTAACTCTTTACATTTGAAACATTTTAAATGATTCTCATACCTGTTATTAAAGCAGGAGTGTCAGACATTTTAAAATTTCACAATGCCTTTAGTTAAAGCCTAAATAATCTCATGTCCTTTAAAAGAGAGAAAAAAAAATGCTGATATGAGTCTTTGCACTTTTGTGTACCATTAGGGTAATAACACAATTTTTGTAGGGTAGTGCTTAATAACTGGATTCAGGTGTTAGAGGACATGAATTCCAAACTTATGTCTTTGCTTGCTGATTTATGAGCTTGTAGAAGATGTTAACAAGTCTGACTCAATGCCTTTTTCATTAAAATGTCTTTTTCATTAAAATTGACCTCAGGAGCTCTTATCAGTATTTAGTAAATTGATGGAGAAAGAGCATAGTGTATCAGTCTTAGAGATCAGGAAAGGATCCTTGTTCTCCATTGTTAAAGATTAGACACTCAAGAAACACAGAGGCAAGCATAGAAAGCAAGTTTTATTTAAGAAAGGGTCAGAAACAGCAGACTTCTTCAAAGTGAATCTGGGAGTCTACTGGAATGGGTACATCTGTTGACAAGCCTGTACCCATATAAGGAATATAAAATGCACCTCCTATAGAATTTTACCAACTCCCTCGTCTTGATGTACCCAAAACTTGTTTATGTTCAAAAGCAAGAGTTCTGCTGTGCTGGGGGCTCACAGTTTTGGAATTATCCCTCTGGGACACGGTGCCACTAAGAAAGTGTTGCTTCCAGATCTCATTTCCTGACAGTCATTTCTTGCAACAACAGCAACAACAACAAAAATATCCCAGTAAATATCACCACACTATCCCAGAAAGAGTCTTCCATGAAGCCCAGAGTGTACTGTGCAGAATGTGATTAAATCAGGCCCAGAGAAGATTGTACTCAGGAGCCTAGGAGTCACAGATATGGAGGAAAGTACAACTCACTTTCCCTTAGAGTCTGGTGGTTCACACAATCAGCAGCAGGGTTAGGAAACTGAACAGGTGTATGTGATTACACTCAGGGATTTCACTTGCAGACTGATCCCTGGAATGCTACACTCTTGAGCAGTAGGGCATACAAGACCTCTGGAGGGTTGGCTCCCCATCATAGCAGGAGAATACTTGGGAAACTCCTGAGATCCAGACTCTGAGCAGAGATAAACATCTGCCCAGCCCAAGAGGTGTGTTTATCTACTCTCTCCAGAGCAGATATCAACTAACAAAGTCCCAAAGGTTTGATTAGAGCTATACCAGAGACCCTGGAACTTCTCACTTAGAACTCTGCAGCAGCCATACCCTGGGAGTGCACTGGAGTGCATTGATCTCCTATGTTCAAACACAACTCCGCTGACAATATTTCCCATTCACTCCTCCAGTTATTTTATTTACTGAGTATCTTGAGTAAAAATAATTGGAAGAAAGCAAACTATACCATATATATATATATATATATATATATATATATATATATATATATATATATATATGCTGCACAACCTTGTCAGTTCATTACAGGTATTTCTTTTGGGGGGATAGAGTACAAGTATTGGGAATTTAAAACAGGGCATTTTACCACTAAGCAATACCCTCAGCCCTTTTAATTTTTTATCCTAAGTAAAGGTCTTGGTAAGTCACTGTGTGTTTTGCTAAGTGCTGAGGCTGGCCTTGAACTTATGATCTGTCTGCCTCAGTCTCCTAAGTCACTGGAATTACAGGCATGTGCCACTACACCTGACTACCATAGGCATTTCTTTTTCCAAACAAGTTTATAATGTTCATACCAGCTTTATTTGTAACAGCCAAAATATAAAAACAAACCAAACAACTTTAAGGAAGTGAGTGGATAAACAAATTGTGGAATATCTATAAAATAACATACAACTCAGCAATAAAAATCAATGAAATCTTGCTATACCTAATAGCATGTATTAATCTTAAGACAGAGACGCTTAGTGAAAAATACTGTAGTATTCCACTATGTAAAATTCTAGAGAATGCAAATTAACATGTAGTGAGGTAACTTAGATCAGAGGTTCCCTCTGAATGAGTTGTGGGAGGAACAGAAAGGGGCAAGACAGCTTGAAGATGGCACAAGAAAAAATGTTGGAGTTTGTGGATATGGACGTTATCTTAACATTGGTGATAGTTTCATAAATGTATACCTGTCAACTAATAAAATTACATTTTTAAAACACATGTAATTTATTATATGTCAATTGTTTATCAATGAAGAGGTGAGGAAAGTACTGGAAAAAGACAAAATTCACCTGTTTTGCCTTAATCTGCATACCGTGGACTGGCCATTCTAGATGGATACCAGAGTGACTGGTTGTACTCCAAAGACTATAGTTGTCATCTTCCGATTGCTCTCATTTCATTCAACCATTACTTTATGTAAAATAATTGAGCATTATGAGAAGGGAACTCATATTTTATCAGTTTTCAAACTTTTACATTGGATGAGTAAGAAAAAAGAAGAAAAGTGAGAATGACCAATTTCTTAAGAAACTAAATGGGGATGGGAATGAGGTGGGTTCATATAGAAAGCATCCTTGGGGTTTTGTTCATAAACTATGAGAAAAATGAAAACATTTTGGACCTTACCTTTCTCTGTTAAAAATACTTCAAATATTTTAGGTATTTTATTTTGAACTGTGTAAATTAGACTCTGTACCGACATAAATAACTTTGGAGCATGTTTACCTGTTAAGTCTCATCTTCAAAAACAGACATGTGATTAACTACAGTTTTCTTAAGGCACACAGCTCAAATTTGCAAGTGATATCATCCCCAGGTTCTCATGACACTCATGGATCACTTAATAATGGGGATATGTTCTGAAAATTGTGTTTAGGTGATTTTGTTGTGTAAACATCATAGAGTGTATTTACACAAAGGTAGGTGGGCTATAAGCTCTAGTCTATTGTTTTTAGGCTGCAAACCTATATAGCAAGTTACTGTAGTGAATAATGTAGATAACTGTAAATTAAAGGTAAGTGTTTGTGTATCTAAATATTTCTCAACATAGGACAGGTACAGTAAAAACATGAGGTGAAAGGGATTTTACAGCCCTATTATAATCTTTTGAGACTGTCATCACATACACAATCCATTGTTGCCTGAATGTCTTGATACAGCACATGACTTGTAAACTCTGTTTCTTTTGACTTTTCATTACCACATTCCAATCATTCAACAAAAATTTTATTAGTCAAATTATATGTTAATCCTTGTTCATTATCATTTTAAAAGTAGGTTTTCTACTACTCAGCTCTTATAATAAGGATAGATGAAATGTAAGATAATTTGCTTAGAATTGTTGTGTTTTGTTTAGTAAAATATGCATATAGCATAGCATTTATCATTTTAACCATTTGAAGTATACAACTAAGGATTTTTGAAAGTATGAAATTGCTTTTCAATTGTATAGATCAATAGCCAATCACATTTCCTTGGCTAAATCCAACCAGTATTCTGTTTGTGTGACTATATTTTCATTGAAAAATAACCATGCTCAGTTATTTAAATATTGTCTAGGGCTGCAAAGCTGAATAGTTGCAATATTAGCCATGTAGCCTGGAAAGCCAACACTATTTTTAAGAAAAAATAAACAAAAAACAAACAAACAAACAAAACCTTGCCCATCCTTGGTGTAGAATAAATAGGTTATTGTCACTTAACCAAAATAGATTACCACATTGATAGTCAAAAGACTTAAACCACATCTACCATTATCAGGTTGTGACCATTACAAAGTCTTTTCATGTCTTTGTCCTAAGTCTTCTCCAATTACAGATGTTGCATTAGATAATTCCTGGGATCCCTTCTAACTTGTACATATATGTATTAGAACACTTGATTCTCCTGTGGGAGTAGTTAATTTTCTAACTTTATTGATAATGTCTTTCCTTTTTGGCTCCTCAAGACGTCTGGAGATTAAAGAATGTATTCATACTTGAATAATGCAAACTATTGGTATTCAAATTATTAATTGAAGGTTATGATACCAATTATCCAAATATATAGCTTTAAAATTTTAGCATTCTATAATTAGCTCAATTAAAAATGTGCCTTTAACCGTTCCACTACTTACATAAACAATGTTGTAAGTAAAAATAAAGATTTGGTATGTGTAAGGTTGAAAAGCAGACTATTACCCTAGGTCTTGGTCAGCCCCAAACACAGCTCTGTATTTCATAGACTGAGGCAAAATAAGCTCATGAAGCGCAATGAAGACAAAACAAAAGGGCTTCTAAGTTATGCCTAGCAAGAAGCAATGGTAAGAAAGGAACAATTTTTACTATACAAATCAGATACATTGTTAAAATATTTTTTTAAATGGAAAGCAGGAGACCATATGGCTACTAATTTATTTTTATGTTTTCTATAAAGGAAAATGATACATAAATTGAAACTGAAATATTAAAACCTAGGTAAGTAAGACA
Organism: Marmota monax; assembly: GCF_021218885.2. Classification (NCBI taxonomy): domain Eukaryota; kingdom Metazoa; phylum Chordata; class Mammalia; order Rodentia; family Sciuridae; genus Marmota; species Marmota monax. The sequence continues at coordinate 690,120 of NW_026694618.1, forward strand.
ATGGAAAGAATTTACAAAGAAATTTTAATTCATCCTCAATCTCCAGTTACTGACATTTATTCCTGGTACTAACTTAGATTCCAGTTGGAAACATAGAAACAGTTTGGTAATGGTGATTTCTCAAAAAAACAAGGAAGAAAAGGAGGTGACAGAAGAGGGATGATGTTTCAATGTTGTTTTTGGTAAAGAGAAATTCAGAAAATACCAGAAATTTTATATCAAGGAACTAGTTGTTTCTCCCTAGAAAATCATAACAAACAAACAAACAAACAAAGTTGTGACAAATAATTTTAACTATGTATGGCACTCAGGAACAGATAAGGGAAATCATTGTATAGAGCATGTCAGAGTCTAATAACTTTATATTCTACCTCAATAGAGTTATCAGAACAGAACAGCAAATGACATATGTTGCTTATGTTCAGCAAGTTAATGGAGAAATATCTTAACAGCAAAAGAATGCATAATAAAAAGACCTGTAAAAACACACACAAACATCCTCAACATGTACAACTGTAGCTGGCATAGTTATGCATTCATTATTCAACAACAAACATGAAAACAAGAAGCACTGTAAAGGTTTTGAATAGCTGAATAGCCTGTTGTTAAGCAGAATATTTTCTAAACACTATTGTTCAGTTCTTTTCAGTGAATACATTTGCATTTATTTGAGTATTACAGTACCTATCATGTAATTGGTAATATATTGTTTTCTATAGAAATAAACTGCTATTGAAATAACACTGATTTCACTGACCTGAAACACAAGTCATCCAGAAGAAGTATAAGACTTTTGAGAGTATGAAAGAACTTATATTTACTGAAGCCATGTATTTTATTAATGATTGACTAAGGCTCTTCTAGGGAAAGAAATTTCTCCAAATTCATATAGGTAGCTAGGCAGAACTAGAGTCCTATGTCTATATACTTTCTATGTAATATTTTTTTAAAATATGTTTTAAGTAATCAATGGACTTTATTTATTTATATGTGGTGCTGAGAATCGAACCCAGTGCCTCACACATGCTAGGCAAGCGCTCTACCACTGAGCTAGGACCCCAGCCCTCTATGTAATATTTTACATTGAATATGCCAATTCTTATCATATCTACAATACAGAACATATTTAGACAAAATTTTACCTTCATTCACTATCTTTTACGAACTATATGTGTTGAAGAGATTATATCAGTCCAAACAAATAAGCAACTTTTCTTTTTTTCACATTTTAAACAGGAAGATGGGGGAAAATGGGTTCTAATTGGTTATCAGACCTGGACTTATCATTAAGGATAATAAAACTATGCATATATGTCAGCAAAAAGTATACTTAGAAAATTATAAGAAAAAGACAAGAAGCAATGGTTTCCTTTTAAATTAAAACTTTGGTGAATCACTAGACAGGGATATTCTGTATTGGAAACTAAAGCTGAAGTCTTTGAAATTTTTACTCTTGGTAGTGTTTTTTTTTATTTTTTAGACAACTACTCAATGCTGGAATAAAATTAAAGAAACTAAAGTTAGAAAGCAATCAACACTGTGTTTTCTCTTTTAATTGAAAAGGAAAATGCAGTTCTGCTTCAGCAACTGTGGCTTAGAGTCTCTTTTAATCCCCCTCCCCCGCATCTTTTCAACAAGGTTCTTCATTTAGCTGGTGGAGATAACTAGTCATACAAGCTTGAGTTAACAAACAAAAAAAGGCATTATAAAAAAAAGGACTGCACCCTCATTTCTGATATCAGAATTATATTTTTATTCTAATCAGAACAAAGTCTTTACCCTTTCCAGAAATAGGGTCATTGTAATCTTTGTGTATTCTTCAGGATTACCCAGATACTTTCTTCCCACTTCATTACCTTCATAGTAAGTTTTCTTTTTGTTTTGCGATTATTCGTTTTGCCACAGAGCAATGTTTTATCTTGATGGATAGGTTTTAAAAATTAGGCATTTTACATTCCTGTGAGTTCGGCTCAGTGTTTTTTAAAAGATAGTCTTTCTTTGTACCAGTCAACCTTCTATCTCTCTTTACCCACCAAAAGAAAAAAATCACGGAGAAGAGATGCATGAAGGTCATCACTGAAGAGTCATAAACCATTGTGAATAATGTCAGAACTATAATTTAATTAGTGCCCCATCTGTCACTTTCTGTTTGACGAGCACTAAATGTCCAATTATCATTTAATATCTGCTCTAATCAGTTCTGGCAAATTTTGCAGGCACACAAGAGATGACATTAATAGATGAAAGTGAAGCTACTCTTGCCACATTATCAGAAAAAAAATCTTGAGTAGCACTGACTTACAACCAGGAAGGTAAAAATTTATTCCAATTAGTGTAAGGGCATTTTCTATCAATGATGTTGGTATCTAAAACAGAGCATTCTCTTTGTTCTCCCAAGAAGTTCATGCAATAGCCTACCTGTGATTCTGAAGGAAATCTTATATGGATTCTAACATGTTAAAAATATGATATATATACACAGCCATACATGATGCAATGACTTTGAAAGCCAGCTACTTCTAGGTTTATTTTTGCCTCTTGTAAACTAATTTTTCTCCACACAAAGAATGGTATTGTTTGTGAACATTGGATCCCTGGAGAGTTTTGTAAGGCAAAGTATATGTTGAATCAATTTAGAATGTTGTCTTCTATAAAATAGGAACATGAGTCAAAAAGAAATCCTCCACTTAAAAAAGATAACACTGCAACTTTTGCCCAATTTATGTGGCAGTGACATTGATAGCAATCTCACAATTTTTTTTCTCTATGCCAAAAAACTTACAGCAGGATTCCATTGTGGATGCTACTAATCACTTTAGGTTGATTTAAAAAAATTGGAATTACAAACGAAATGTATTTTTCATATTATTAATGTCTTGTAAAAGTCATATGCTGTTGTTTGTTAATATTTTCCTAGCAATTATTCCTTTTCTTTCCACCACTAAGATGGGGGGGGGAGAGACTTTAATTATCGATTTAAAGATGAAAACAATCAAGAAATTTCTGATTTTTCACAGAACAATTTCATTAGAGGAAGAAGATTTAGATATAAGAAACAGAGGGCAAGAGAATTGATTCACTTCCTTAACACTGGAACAAACATGTCGGAATTTTACTAAATCTTTTTATGTTACCTATACGTATCTATGCAACCAGAATTTATTTAATATAAGGCATAGATCCTAAAATAATATCCCAAATATGAGGTATATATCATAATATAAGGTATATATCCTAAAATAATATTGAACTCTAGTCAACCAACAAGAAAAATAATTAAACAAATATCTTGTGTCTGATGTTCTAGATGTTGAAGCCAGAGAGAGAATAAGGGGAAGTTTCATTTAGATTCTAAATAGTAAATCCAATAATTATTATTGGGTGTGGTAGTACATGCCTTTAAAGTGGAATAGGAGACTGAGGCAGAAAGACTGAGAGTTCAAAGCCAGCCTCCAAAAGTGAGGCACTAAGCAACTCAGTGAGACCCTGTCTCTAAATAAAATACAAAATTGGGCTGGGGATGTGGCTCAGTGGTTGTGGCTCTCAATTCAAGACGCTGAATTATTAGATTTAAATAACCAATTATTTAATAACTGGTTAGTTTCTGAAAAAAAATTTAAAAATAAAATCTAATTTTAGATCATACAGGTCACTGCATTTTTTTTTACTTTTTAAAATTTGTTCTAATTAGTTATACATGATAGTAGAATGCATTTTGACACATCACACATAAATGGAGTAAAACTTCTCATTTTTCTGGTTGTACATGATGTGGAGTTACACCAGTTGTGTAATCATATATGCACATAGGGTAATGATATCCAATTCATTCTACTATCCTTCCTACCCACCCTCCGTGTAATCCAAGGTACCTCTATTCTTCCCTAGAGCACCCCTCCCACCATTGTGAATTAGCATCCACATATCAGAGAAAATATTAGGCATTTGGTTGTTTGGGATTAGCTTATTTCACTTAGCCTAGTGTTCTCCGGCTCCATCCGTTTACCAGCAAATGCAATAGTTTCATTCTTCTTCAAAACTGACTAATACTACATTGTATATATATACAACATTTTCTTTATCCATTCATCTGTTGAGGGGCACCAAGGTTTACCTATTCTGCATATACTTTTTTCAGTGGGAGTGGGTACTGGGGATTGAAATCAGGGGCACTTAACCACTGAGCCACATCCCCAGTCCAATTTTGTATTTTATTTAGAGACAGGGTATCACTGAGTTGCTTAGCACCTTGCTTTTGCTGAGGCTGGCTTTGAACTCAGGATCCTCCTGCCTCAGCTTTCTAAGCGGCTGGGATTACAGGCATGTACCATCATGCCCAGCTCTGATTATGCTTTTAAAGTAAATATCTGAACTATTTGACACATTCTAACAGTCTAGGCACAGTGGTTCCTGTCGCGACCCCTCGCCGGCAAGGGAAAACACGACACAGGATTCTTCTTTCAGCAGTTTATTCAGGCCTTGATTCAAGTATCATCTTCTAGTGACCCCCCGCCGAGCGCCCAAGCATAGCATAATAAAGCCTCCCGCATACCAATCCCAAGCTGCCACGTGGATCTCTCTCATAGGGTGGGAAGGGATTGCATGCCAATTCTCCATATAAGGAGTTGTTTATCACAGGCCACAGTGGAAGCCGGTGCCATCTTCTAATGGCGGCCATGGTCTATAAGAATGGCTTACCACAGGTCCCCGAGACATGCTTCCTTCTTTAACCTAATAATGTGCACTCCTAAATAGGGGTGGCAGGGAGTAAATTATGCCTCTCTGCCCAGAATCTGAGCAAAAATAACAAGAAAATTCTCAAACAAAATCTCATATATTTTAAAGGTAAATGCTATGATCACATGAGGTATTACAATTCCTTCCTATTAATTCAAAACTGAATTATTAATTTTTTTTCTAATATGTGTTTTCATGATAAGTAAAGACTTAACAGTTTTTTTTTCTTAAACAAGAAAGTACATTTCATAGAAAACATAAGATTAAATCACAATTTTCTTCCTAAATGAAGTGACTTGTATCTCTGCAGAAAGTATCCCTTCCTATGACTGTGCTCTCAGGTAGAGGAACTCTATGCGACATGGTAGTTGTTGACAAGACAAAGAAAGTTTTTTGACAGTCATCTCCAATGATCATGACAAGAGATTTAAAATAAAGCTCTTTGCCTTACACTTTATGTTTAAATTATATTTCTAGTGGGGAAAATGTCACTGCTAATACATTTATATACAATTAAGATTGAAGTTGAGCTTAGACAGACTGATGGTAGTTCAATTTCAGGGAAAATTTGTCAGGTTTTTTTGCTTCTGGTTGACTCCTAATTATTCTGCACACACATAAAACAGTGTGGTTCAAAGGATTTAAAGAACAGAATCTAACTTTCAGAGAAAGGAGAAAGGGGTTGTATCACCACTATATATGAGGTTGACTTCTCATTATGCACATCTCTGTATGTATCCTTTGACCTGTAACTTTTAAAACCTGCCAAGCTTATGAGCTAGGACTTTAATTGTCAGATTTAAAAAATGCTAGCTAGGAGACCCCAAGTTACAAGTAAAATGAATTCTATTGGGGGAAAAAGCAATAAGACCAAGCTGCAGATTTAAACCCCAAAGTAATCTTTCCCCATAGGAATAGTTTAATATAAGAGCTCTTTCTTGGAGATGGAATATTATTGATCCAGAATGCTACCTTTGCATTGCATGACTCAAAAATGAAGCTTCAATTTCAAACTCTACAAAGAAAAAGTTTCTAGACTGTTAACCTTGTATTATTAAATAGGCTGTGTTTATGACCAAGGAGCTTAATAAGCTAACTCAACAATATTTACCTCCCTTAACTAAATGTTCATACTTGAAATATCTTCCCCAAATATATTAGAGGATGAACAGAAGGACACTTTCCTAAATAGGGAAGAAAAAAAAAACAATAAAGTTTTCACCTTGATTTAGAAGTCAAGCTGGGCAGTTCTCTGCATGATACCAGAAGGAGCATCACCTTTATAAGCTAAGAACATCTGTCAGACACAAAAAGACAAACACATAGAAACTTCTAGAACTAATTTAACAGTAGCTTTTATGCTCTGCTCCTCAGTGTTTGCTTTATTTTTGTCCTTGACTTCAGATATTCACTTAGGATTCAGTTTATTATACATGAGAAATGATAGAAAATATCTATATAACTCCTAGGAAGAGAGCATGCAATTTCTGTTGTCTCTAATCTCATTGTTTTAAGACTGATGATGTTGTGGAAAGTGAAAAGTTTTGGAAGAGGCTAAAACCCCTTAGTCAATAACTCTTCATTTTCCTCTGAACAGTGACAAATCACCTCTCACCTAGGGAATTTTCAGTCCAATTCTCTCTAGGCTATTGCATACTAATAATAACTAATTAAACACAGATCTAAATCAGAAACCAAGTAATAGGGTAGAGAAAGTGTCAAAAAAAGGGCATTTCTCAATTTTCTAAACTTCTGTGAACTTTAATTAAGACCTCTGAAAATCTATACCATTCTGTGCATTTGCTCTTTTCCTTTAATGACTTACACTTTGTGTGATCAATCATTCATCTGCATAAGGGAAGTCCCAAGGGGAAACAGAACATGTGGGCACCCATCTGAAACACTTGTCTCCTGATAATTCCCAGTCAAGCCAAACTTTTCTGCCTCAAACAAAACAAAAGTCAACCAAATGCAAACAGTATCAATATTATAAGAAAATATTCTCTCATATTCTACATTTCAGGAAAATATTAATTTTAAATATCCAGAGTATATTTTTCTTCTCATGTGGCCTAATCTAACCAAAAAGTTATACACAGAGACCTGCAAAGAAAGGAGTTAAGTTTACCATATGAGCATATTTCATAATAACATAATTATTGCTCATTATGATTATTATTCTGTCACTATGGGTTTGCCTTAACTCTTTAAAGATCATAAATGTGCTATTTATTCTATTACTGCTTCTTTAAACATAATATAGTACACACATCTTACTATCTCCAGCAAAGAGCTCATAATGACCAGTCGGATATGGTTCCTTATTTAAAGTCTAGGGTGCTTCACTCCTTGCATTTGTAGACATTAAGCTTTCACAGGTTTGAGCTTTACTGAATGATCAAGTGCCAACACTTCTCCCTATATTCTCCAGAATGGCAAAGGTATTTTGGCCCATTCACAGAAAGAATTATCAAGACAGTGCTAACATTGGAAAATGTGCTACAACAAATATAATAAATAATATTGTCTCATTAAAATTCAAGCTGTGATTTCTATACCAGATGGGTTAGTAGGAATATCTACAGAGCTTATGAAAGAAAATAGATAGCTTATTTGTATTGGAAAAAAAAAGAGTTTGGGAAAACATGCTAGGAAAAAAGTCTTGATACTAATCATAAAAGTTTATCTTAAATAAACAAAACACCTTTTTTCTTTAACAGAAATTTAGACTTTTGAATGAAGTGTGATTTTTTTTTCAGATTGAACATTGTTTTCCTTTCAAGAAATAGGAAACAAAAATTATAAGGCTTTTTCAAAATTGATTTCAACTGTTTAAATTTTATGATTCGAACATTTGATGGTAGAAAAAAAATAAGCCAAGTAACTAATGAATATTGGGCTTTATAAAAGTAAGTAAATCTTAATGTAACTTAAAAAATGCAAAAGAGAGATGTTCAGTGTACTCACAAATAATTACCTTCTACCAGTGATGGCATAAGGATTTTCTAGAAAAATTCTGAATTAATGGGATTGACAATATTTTGAAAGTGAGAAGACACCTAAGAAATAGGATATTTGTCTAAGATTTTTAGCAAAAAAATTTACATATTTTATAGTATTAATATAAAAAAAATGAGAATTAAAACACAATCCTATGGGTTACATTAAAGTTTTAAAAACATTTTCATGGATTTCAGCAAAAAGAAACTATAAGCCTCTTTTTAAAAGATAATTTTAAATATGCAACATATGAATATAAACATATTGTAATAAAGTGACTTAAGATGCCATTTAAATGATATGATGAAAGAAAAATACAATTTAAGTTGTTCATAGAATGCTCCAATTTAATTTGTCTATCAATGGTCTTATAATGGTGATTCTTTTTTTTTTTTTTTTTCTCCCAAGGATTGAACCTAGGGCACTTAACCATGAAGGCACATCTTAAACTCTTTTTTTTGTTGTTTGTTTGTTTGTTGTTGTTTGTTTGGTTTTTCTTTTTTTGAGACAGGGTCTAACTAAGTCTCACTAAGGTGCTGAGGTTTGAATTTTCGATCCTCCTCCCCCATCAGCCTCTTGAGCTGTGTGGGTACAGTTTTAACAGCTGAATGAATGATTCATTTTAATCATTAAATATATAATCTCATCTATATGTGGAAACAATTCAATCACCCCTTCCTAAAAAACAATCCTCATATTATTCAGAACTTACACAAGATTGAATTTAAGTGACCACAATTCACTGATTTGTTAATGCGTATTTGTCAACTACCCTAGAATAGGCATGCCTGGAGCACTGGGAATGAGTGATAAATGAAATCCAGTCCTGTCTTTCATGAAAGACAAATTCTAATCCATGAAATCTCCACTACTAATTCCTACTAGCCCTTTTAGGAAGAATGAATTTTTGGAGCAGAAAAAAAGTCTGTGATATGGAAACAAATATTTATTTTAAGGGTTAGACAATTGCTTTTGGTAAACTGTTCTACTCTGAAAACTGATGTTTATTTTCCCCCTCATGGTTAATAAAATTAGTTATCTTTTAAGAAAATTAGAGAAGAATCATTTACAAATTTTAATTTGTTTTTAAATAACCTTATTTTGACATAAGAACATTGCATAATTTCATATTGCTATCAGAGCAATGATTTTATATTTAATAAGCATAAGCAACATAGCTTAAATATAAAGTAAATATGAAGAAGAAAGTATACCAAAAACTCAAATGTGAATTACAAATTATATGATCCATTTCATGTTTGGGTTCCTATTTCCTAATAAGAAATATGTAGGAATATCTTACAAAAACTGTAGCAGGTCTTTATCTAAAAGAGAAAAGATACCCACAATCAGCCTACATATTAATAACAGTGTGCCAGTCTCAACCATTTAGAAAAAACGATAGTGAATACATAACACATGCACATTAAGAGAACTGTTTTTGATTTGGGAACCTTTAATTTTTTGTAACAGCTAAAAAGTGTGTATCTGTTCTCTTATGTCTAATAAGGCAAAGCATGATGATGTTAGTGTACCTTTAAAATAAACATGCTTTTTTACTTTTTCAATTATTAATTCACAAGAATAGGCATAAAATAACATGAAAAGACAACATGGGAATATACACTTTAAACACCGGCTCTTTCACTTTCCTGCATTATAAACAAACAAACAAGCAACAACAACAACAAAAACAGTGACCTATTTGCGTGAGTCTAGACCTAGTTCTCCTTCAAGAATTCATCATCATTCTCAGGGGAAGATGCTACCATTAGGACAAAAGTCCTCATACCTGGCCTCTTGCAATAAAATAAGTAAGTTCTTATTTCCTTTTACTTACCTCTATGCTTCTCATGGGACCTCCTTTTTCACTCTTTGTTGCCCCTCCTTTTATAGAGCTATGACATCACCAAAGAGTACACATATTTCCTTTCCCTTCTAAACATTCCATCTTCTCTTAGTTTCCATAGATTAAAAAAATACTCTGTGAGTCTTTGAAGTGACTAATATGCTAATACCTTGCACTCTTAGGAGGCAGTGTTGTACAGAGAGATTGTCTGAAATCTGCAGCATCGCATCTTTCCAAAAATAATTGCAGGGGTACTAAACTTACAACTATTTTTTTTTAAATTTTCAATTCATCTACAAATTCTCAGAAATGAAAATTAGCAGAAGAAAACTTTAGAGTTCCATATAAACATCCTATCCTGCATTCTTGATTGCGGATTAGCATAGAGTAACCAAGAGGAAAGTGTTAAAAGTAAGCAAAATAGATTCTTATTTGTGTCTTGAACATTTGTGAGTTTTTATCCTCACAGTTTCCAATTTACCTTCATTTTTTTTTTACCAACATAATGAGGTGTATTTGCACAAGTTGAAGGTCCTCTCTGCTAAAAACAGTTTCAGAAAAAGGATAATATGACTGTCCTGATGTCTTTCTCTCCTCCCAAGCATGCCTTTTAATTAAACATATATATTCAAGTACATTAAAATTTTAAAGGTAGGAAATTTTCATTTCAATAAAACACCTTAAATTGGTCCTATTATAGAGTCAATGAAAAAACTTTAAGTCATCCAATATATTATTATAATAGGAAACTTCCCATGAGAGGAGGTGATAATAAAGATGAGAACAATTAGGATTAATTGAGTTACTGAGCAATGAAAGCAGTACAGGACTATCTGTGCAGAATGCAAAAGAGGAGCAATATGCCCTCCTGAGAGGAAGTTTTGATATTGTGAAACATAGGATTGAGCTATAAGCATACAGGCTTATAATATTTTTAGGAAGGAAAGGTGATATTGCATTGATAGATTTGAGTGAGATGAGAAGAAAATCACTAAAATAATCTAAATCTCTTTGGAAGTTCTCATGATGATATTAGTACAGTGTCTCAGAGAAAGTACATGATGCTAAAAGATGATATTAAAACAATCCCAAGGCATGGTTCCCTAGGTTGTTGATATTCATGTGACCATACCACACCACAGGTTTCCATTGGACAAAATTTTGCTGCCAGCCAGAAATTTTTACAAACTCTTTGATGTCACTAATTTATTTATAGATAAATTACAAGATATTATATATTTATATGTAAATAATTATACTTTGTGATAAGTGTAAAAGGATATGTCCTTAAATTTCACAGTTTCATTACTTATAAACACTGTGTTATCGGGATATCCAGCATCCCAACAGAGTAGGTTCCTGCCCAGCAGGTATGAACCACCTGGGAAAATAAATAGTCTAAAATAATCAGTAAGAAATAAAGAAAAATCCAAAAATTATATATAAAAAGCAAAGCATCTGATGGGTCTTCCAGTCCTCAGGGAGACTGGAACTGAACTACTGAAAAAAGGCCACAACTCTTTATTTAAGGGGGAGTACATCAAAGACAGGGAAAAGGATTCAATGGGAGGAGTCATTTTTAAAAATTTATTTATATATTTATTTGTTCTAATTTATTATATATGACAGCAGAATGCATTTCAGTTCATAGTACACAAATGGAGCCCAATTTTTCATTTCTCTGGTTTTATACAAAGTACAGTCACACCATTCATGTCTTCATTTATGTACCTACAGTAATGATGTCCATCTCATTCCACCATCTTTCCTACCAACATGGCCTTCCCCTTTACCTTATCCAAAATTCTTCCATTCTTTCCTCCCCCATTATGCATCAGCATGCACTTATCAGAGAAAACATTTGGCCTTTGGTTAATGGGGATTGACTTACTTCACTTAGCATTACATTCTCCAACTCGATCCATTTACCTGCAAATGTCATGATTTCATTCTCTTTAAATGCTGAGTGATATTCTATTGTGTATATATACCACAGCTTCTTTATCCATTCCTCTATTGAAAGGTATCTAGGTCAGTTCCACAATTTAGCTACTGTGAATTGTGCTGCTATAAACATCGATGTGGCTACATCAGTGTAGTGTGCTATTTTTAAGTCATTTGGGTATAAACTGAGGAGTAGGATAACTTGGTCAAATGGGCAGAGCCTACACAATGGGAGCAAATTTTTACTATATATACAGCAGAGAGCACTAATCTCCAGGATATATAAAGAATTCAAAAAACTTAACCTCCAAAACACAAATAACCCAATCAATAAATGGGCTAAGGAACTGAACAGACACTTCTCAGAAGAAGATCTATATAATCAATCAACAAATACATGAAAAAATGTGCAACATCTCTACAATAAGAGAAATGCAAATCAAAATTACTCCAAGATTTTATATCACTTCAATCAGAATGGCAGCTATTAAGAATACAAGGAACAATAAGTGTTGGCGATGTTGTGGGGGAAAAGGCACACTATCATATTGTTGGTGGGACTGCCAATTAATGCAATCAATTGGAGGAGTCTTGTTTAGGTGCTTGCTTCTCTGTGTGGCAGGAGTCTTGCAGTAAACAGGTTGATTGGCATTTGACAAGCCACACCCATCTCCTGGAGGTTGTCTGACTCCAGCAAGTCACTCCCATCTCTGGAGCTGAACCTGAATTAGAGCAGTGAGCTAGGACAGGGGATAATTAGGCCTCCCCCACCCCCTTTGGTACGGGGATTGAACTCAGGGGCATTTGATCACTGAGCCACATCCCCAGCCTTATTTGTCTCAATAACTTTTAACTTTTAATTCTTTTAAGCTTTTAACTCCGGATCCTCTGGTCTCAGCCTCCCAAGCTGCTGGGATTAAAAGTCATGCACCACTGCACCCTGCATGAATTAAGCATTCTGAATCCATTGGATTCCAACTGGGAGTTCCCCAAACCAAGCTTCCCCATCTAATGGCTCCAACATCCCTCAGTTTACCCATGGCTTGTAGATGGCTTCCCACATTGTATTTAAAAAAATGAGTACCAACATCCATACATGAAGTGTGTGGACCGGGAATACCAGGAACACCAATTTTCAGTGTTTTGCCAAATTTCCGTGTATACCTTGTGCACTGCAACATGGTCAGAACCACAGATCAAGAAAATGTGAAGTAAAAGATTTTTCTTATAATAAGAAAAAATATTTAAATTATTTAAATTTTTAAGAATTTAAAAATGACTAATGCTAAGCCATTTGCATCCCACACATGTGTACCACTTGATTGTCTAAATCTTGAAATTTTGATCATATAGAATAGGGACAAATCAATATTGCATATAAATAAATGATAGTTGATAATATTTAGTATGTGTTATTTTAGACATTAAATTTTATGGAATGTTCTTACGTTTTAGTCTAAAGAGAAAATTTTATTTTAGGAAAAAAAATCATTGAACTAAAATGAATATTGTAAAGAACTAAAAATTATTTTTTTAAAACTAAAAATTATTTTTCTTATAGAAATTGGGTAAGATATGTAGTACAAATGTTGTGGGGAAGTATAAAAGGTTAAATAAATTATATAGAAGTCAGAATCAAAGGAAAAGGAGAATAAATGAATGATGAAAGAAGGAGAAATTCTTACATAGTATTGAGTACATGTCAGTCAAACTAACAGACTTATTTATCTCTGTATGTACATGTATGTGCATATGTATGTGTATTCCTAATAGCAATCTATTCCCATTTTGCTGTTAGGAAAATTATGTAAAGAGATGTTCACTAATTACATACTTATAAAGCTGGGTTTGAACCCTGGAATCTGGCTCCTGTGCATGTGATTTTATGCCCTATGATACTCAGGCCTTTGAGTAATACCATAAGAGGACTTATACAAGAGAATTTAACAACAGAAATATATAAAAATATCAAAATGACTTTGGTAGTCTTTATTGTGACAAAAAATAGTTAATACCCCTCCCCATAAAGCAATGCTAAAGTTGCATAGGTGTCAAAAAAAGGACTGGGAATTTTGTGCTTTCCCTTTGAAATCTAATTCATGATGTCCAGTGCTGTAAATATTCAGCAATAGCTGTGACCTATAAATATTTAATACAAATGAAGTCATAAGTATAACTCAGACTAAATGCTAATTAAAAATATAAAGAAGATTGGTAGTTACTTTTCCACCCATGCTTCCAGATGGTGCTTTATTGGTATACGTGACTATATTTAAGAATGGCATAATTTAAATAATAATTTTAAAGTAATTTGTCAGTTATAGGAAGCAGCATTGATAAAGATTCTGTGACTTTATCATAGTCATTTTACTAGATATTTCTCTTCTTTAATTATGCACTTTACTACCAACTTCCTTGCCACTAGTTTAATATTTCTAAGCATTTGTCTTTATGGCCTTGAGAGAACTTAAATAATATGCAAATCATAGCAAGTACTAAGGAAATTAGACTTATTTAACTACAAGCAACCTAAGAGGTCTCCAATCATCTTCTTAATACCCTACTATTATTAAATAATAATAATCTCAGACATAGTAGATCATCTTGCAAAAAATTTCAAGTGGGAGACAGAGAAACATATAACAGTTAAACACTCAAGAGCAATTATTAATTGATATAAATACCATGGCAGCACATGATCTGCATAACTTGACAGATTTACTAAATGTGACTGGTTTAGTTATTGTTTATCTCATAGTTTGATTGGACATAAATATGCAGAAATCTGTGTGTGCACACATTTGTGTGTGTTTGTGTGTGCTTATGTATTTTATAGATTTTTGAATTTTTTCATGTCAATCTCGTCTCTAGCTTAGCTCTTTGAATCATAAGCATACAAAATTAATTCACTAAAATTAATGAAAGCTTCTGTTTAACTCCTAATGTCTACCTAGTTGATTGTGTAAGACTTTATATGCTATGTGATGCTGCTTTTGAAGAAAAAAAAAACAATTTAAATAACTGTTCTTTTATTTTTTAATTTTCAGCATAAATAAAAGTTTGTGATTGGTTTTCTAAGTCATCAAACTTAACCATAAATAAAATCATGCAAATTCCCATTGAAGAATTAGAAGTCATGAATCTTTAAAATCTCATAGAGTAGTTTGTACTGTGGCTAAGAAATTGATACACTGGAGTATCAGAGTTTGAAAGAACTCTAGGAATCACCTGATATGATAATTCTTTGTACAAATGAAGAAACCAGATTCTAGTAATCAATGAAACTTCCAGAACCAAGTTTTGTAAGAGTTGGCACTAAACACCATGACCGTGAAGTACATTCTATGTCTCCATGGCTCTTCAGAGCATTCAAGTTCTCTAAGTTATAGTCACTGGAATCCTAGGGTTGTGACAGATGTTAGTAGCTTCTCTGAAGAAAAAGAAAAGAAAAGAAAAGAAAAGAAAAACAAAAACAGAAAAAGTATTAACAGAAAGTGTTTCAAGGAGAACTTAAATATCTATTAAATTATTAGAAGCCAAAGTGACAGTGTGTACCCAGGGCTATAAACCATTACTGATAAAAATTAAAGTAATAAAAGAGGAGATACCCTCCATTTTATATTTTTTCCCTCTCTCTTTCTCTCTCATTCTCACTCTCACTCTCACTCTTGCTCTCTCTCTCTCCCTCTTCCACAAATGAGAGAAAAAACCTTTGATCCTTGACCTCCCGGGTCTGGCTTATTTCATGTAGCATGTTTTTCTACAGTTCCATCTATTTACTTGCAAATAACAATTTCAATTTTCATTGTGGCAGAGTAAAATCAATTGTATTTATATACCACAACATTTTCTTTATCCATTCATCTGTTGAGGGGCATCTAGGCTGGTTTCATATCTTCACTTCTGTGAATGGTATTGCTACAAATTATAAAAGAGGGGAATATAACCTGACCATGGAAAGAAGTAACTATATAAGCAAGAGCATGTGAAGAAGAGTAGTGATTTTCCATTAAGGACAAAAACCATCAAGGATCCTTTAGAGTTGAAATTGAGGGAACAAATCCTTCTACCCACCTCTTTATTTTATTAGCATTAATGAAACCCATATGGACATTATAGGGCAAGGAAACCTGATCCTACAACATTACAGATTAGCTCAAGTCAGGCATTAGGGTAAACAAGTGTGGATGGGACTTCTGGGTAAAGGAAACAGAAGACATATAGCAATACAGCCATAGATGTTTTTGAAAAACATTTATTTAACAAAAGTTTGCTTTAAAAAAGATTTAGGGCTGGGGTTGTAGCTCAGTGGCAGAATGATTGCCTAGTATGCACAAGACCCTAGGTTAGATCCCCAGCATTGCCAAATTTATTCAAAGGACATATTTACCAAGAATGTTCTTTAACTCTTGAGGATCTTTACTGAAAATATTTATTATGGAAACATTGCAGTGTGTTCAAAATCAATTTGGACCTGGAAATTTATTTGCAAAAGGTAAATATACTTACATCTTGCATGTAAAAATAACACATAATAATGTAAGACATTTCATCACTTGAAACTGAATTAGATCCTACATAATTCAAATTGTAGTATTTTTAGAAGAGAGAGAGTAAGTGGGGAGATGAAACAAGAGATTCAAAATATAGACTATTTATTATATGTCAGGTTTACCTCAATAAATCTTGTTAAAAATTAAGAAGAAGTGAGGACATTCAAATAAAGTAAAGCCAAGATAATTCTTTGCTAGAAGATGTCCACCATAAGTGATACATAAGGGAGTGAGGCCCTAAAACTTAAAAAAAAAAATGGCTGGGGATATGGGTCAGTAGTTACATGACCTGAGGTTCAATCCCCGGTATAGAAAGAAATAAATAAAGAAAGAAGAGGGGGCAGAGGAACAAAGAAAGGAAGGAAGAAAGAAAGAGAGTGAGAAAGAAAGAGAAGAAAGAGAAGAAGATGAGAAGAAAGAAAGAGAAAAATACATAAGAAGGGACTCCTTTCTGGTGAAATGGAAGGACACTGTATAAAAACCAGAATATACACAAACACAAAATAAAGAACACTAGTCAATGCAATTTCAAACTTAAACAAACCAGAGAACATAATGCAAGCTGTTTTTCTTTTAATCTCTTGCATAAGTATGAACATATGTGAAACTAACCATAGAGCCTCAGAATATGCAAGGAAACAAAGATAGACATTTTAACAAGTGTGAGGTGCTATCTCATTGTGATTTTAACTGCATTTCCCATGATGAGTGACGTTAAACATCTCTTTATACAGCAATTGGTCTTGAGTTCTTTTAAGAAATGTCTGTTCAGATATATGAATTGTCAAGATCATTTTACTCTCATGTGTAGCTAATTTTAAAAAAAGTCTGAAAAAAATGGCTGAGCACACAATGTAAATTAAATACAAATAAAAATGATTAATTGCAAAAAAAAAAAAAAGAAATGTCTGTTCAGGTTCTTGGTCCATTTTTAAATAGGGTTATTTGTTTTCTTATTATAGTGTTTAAGTTCCTCATATATTTTGGATATTAACCTGTATCAGACCCATTTACAAATGTTCGTTTCCCCTATGTTTATTATTTCTTTTGTCATTCACAAGTTTTTACATTTAATTGGATCCCATTTGTTTCTTTTTGCATTGGTACTCTACACTTTGGGGATCATATTGGAAAACATCATTGCTCAGACCAGTGTCATGGAACTTTTACCCTATGTTTTCTTTCCTCATTTAGTAATTTTACAGTTTTAGATGTTACAAAAAACTCATCAATTCATTTTGAGTTGCTTTTGGTATATAGTGAGAAACAAGAGTCTGTGAGAATTCTTTTGAATGTGGACTTTTAGTTTCCTTAACACTATTTATTAAAGAGACTATTATTGGCTCATTGTATATTCTTTACATCTTTTTTGAAAGTCAACTGACCCTAAAAACAAGTTTAGTTCTGAGCTTTCTTCTCTGTTCCACTGGTCTGTGCATCTTTCATGCCAGTGTTAGTGAATAGAGGATTCTTTGGTTCTTGTGTTCTCAAAGGAGAAATTTCCATTGAGACACATAAATGCATTGTGTGTAAAAGGAGATTTATTAAACAAACAAAAAAAAAATGAAAGTACACTCTTTAGATGTGAGAGCAGGAGCAACCCTCGATTTCAGTTTGAGGACACAGAGCAGATAGAATAACAAGTACAAGTTTATTTAATAAAACAAAAGTACACTCTAGAGAATAAAAGTGGAGCAGGCATTCCCAAGAGAGGTAGCAGGGTTCACTCTGTTTTTATGTCCTGATTTGGCACAAGTTTAATTCCTCCCAATTCCCTGTGTCACATAATTTGCTGATGTGATTGACAGCTCAAGTTACCTGTGGGTACCTGTGTTCTCCCAGCATCCCAACTGAAAGCCCACAAAGTAGGGTCAAAATTGCACTATTAATGATATTATAATGTCATGGTAATTTTTCAAAGGTTACCATGGGACATTTGGAGCATAGTGCAATCTCAATATAGTACCTGTAGTTTTAACTGAAAAAGGGTATGGCTTTCCTGAGACCTAGTATTAGGACCCCTCCATTTGGTGTGCTCCTAATTTCTCTCTCCCTTCCAGTTACTTTGTTCTTATCTATAAGGTTAACCCCTGTCTTTCCCATTTCTACTACTCATGTCTACCTGCTTCCTGTCATCAGAAACATGCTGTTTTGATTACTACTGCTTTCTAGACATTGATGTCAGGTAGTGCGATGCCTCTCACTTTTTCATTTTGCTCAAAATTACTTTGACCCTTCAGAATAATTTGCTGTTCTATTTAAATATTAGGATTTTTTTTCTACTGTGGTAAAAATGTCATTAGAATTTGGATGGGGATTGCATTGCATCAGTAGATCACCTTGGGGAATATGGACAATTTAGCAATATATAATCTTCCAATTTACGAACATGAGATGTCTTTCTATTTATTAGTATCCTTTAATTTCTTCTTCACTGTTTTATACTTTATACCATGCAATTCTTTCATATGCTCAGTTAATACTGTTCACAAGGCTTTTGTTGTTATTTTATATGAAATAGTGCTTTTTCATTTCTTTGGGGGTAGCTCATTGTTAGTGTATGGATATATTATTTATTTTTATGTTGAGCTTGTATCAAGCAACTTTTCTGAACTTGTTTATTACTTCTGATAATTTTCTGAACAAGTTATTAGGGTTTTCTGTTTACTAGATCATGACATCTGAAAATAGAGACAATGTAAATTCTTCCTATCCAGTTTAAATACCTTTTCTTTCTTTTTATTAATTTTTCTAAGGTTTCCAGCATTACATTTAATAGAAGTGGTAAGAGTAGGGATTCTTTATTTGTTGTTAATCTTAGAGGAAAAGCTTTCAACTGTATACAGTTGAATATGATGTTAGATATAGGCTAGATTTTTTGTTTGTTTGTTCTGTTTTTTTGTTGTTGTTGTTGTTTTGCCAGGGTGGGGAGGGGGGTCTTTCCACTCTATTTCTTCTTTTTTTTTTAAAGTACATTCATTCCATATCTAATGTGTTAGAGTTTACCATAAAAAATTGTTGAATTTTGTTGTATACTTCCTCTGCATCTATTGAGTGGATCATTTTTGTCTTTCATTCTGTTATTGTGATGTATCATATTTATTAATTTTCATATGTTAAATCATTCTTGCATCCCGGGGATCAATCCTACTTGATTATGATAAGAGAAACTTTTAATGGTTGTTTAATTTAGTTTACTAGTATTTTATTATAGAATTTTATGTCTAAGTTCATCAAAGATATTGGTTTGTAGTTTTCGTATAGTGCCTTTGTCTGGATTTTGTATCAGGATAATGCTAGCCTTACAAAATGAATTGGACATATTCTCCTCTCTTCAATTTCTGGAGGAAATTGAGAAGTATTGTTATTGAGTATTCTTGGACTAATTGGTAGAATTCAATTGTGAAGCCATCTGGATATAAATAAATGATTTAGTAAATCAATAAATGGGGAAAGAGAGACAAGTCTCTCATGCAGAAGAATTCTGATTAGATAATGTAGATATCCCATCCTTAAAAAAAGGAGAATAATTTTCCACTCTTACATGTGGGCTGGCCTAATGACTTTCTTATCATGATTATTGATTGGCAAGGGAATAAAAGGGAGAGTAACTTTATAGTAAAGAAAATAAATAATCTACTTTAGTCATCTAATCAAGGTCAACATCATCAGTTGTTAATTCATAAAATGTACCCAGGAGAGTATGTAATGAAGATGAAAGTGTAAAAAATGTCAGCAACAAGAGGAAGACACAGAGACATGAGTGCTAAAGGCAGTGCTATAGACTGAATAGGATTCCTGAGGAGGAAAACTACATTATATTAAAACAAGACAAACCTGAACAAAATATGGACATCAGTTACAATTATGCATTACTATTGGTTCATTAATTTTTATCAATGTAAAAATAAATGTGTATATAAATATAATAATATAAATGTAAATATAATGTAAATGTAAAATATAAATGTAAAATGTTATTATTAGGAGAAACTGTGGAAGTGTATATGGGAATTCCATGTTACCTGCTTACAGTTTTTTGTAATTTCATGATGATTCTAAAAATAATAATGCATTCATAAGATACAACATGAAAACAATTTACAGATTTGTAATCTCATTCCTGACAAAACACTAATACCTAGAATATGTTTAAAAAAATATTCTTAAAACTCAACAGTAGAAAATACTCCAACCTGAAAGTTAGGCAAAAGACCCAGAGACATTTCATTGAAAAACACAATTCAAAATTATTAACCATTATAAAATGTGAATTAAAACCAAAAAAAGGGGGGGCCACTATATACCTATTAGAATCACTAAGATAAAATATAGAAACAACATCAATTAGAAAACAGGATTTGAATAAGCCATATCACTCTGTTGCTAGTGAGAATATGAAATAAATATAACACCTTGGAGACAGTTTGACATGAATCTGCCATATGACTCAGTAATTGCACTCTCAGGTCCTTATCCAGGGAAATGAAAACTTCTCTTAACAAAAAAGTCTACACACTAGTGTTTATAAAAGATTTATTTGTAATAACCAAAAATCAAAACAACTAGATGCCCTTCAGTAGGTAAATGGTTATGCAAGATATGGTATATCCATACCATGGAATACTACTCAGCAATGTAGATGGAGAAAAAATAACTTTTGTTATATACAGTAAACTAGATGACTCTCCAAAGAATTTTATTAAGTAAAAAAGTAATCCCCAAAGTACATATAGTGTATGAATACATTTACATAATATTCTTTAAATTCAAAGTGTTATAAATTAGAAAAGATTAGTGTTTGCCAAGGTTAAAGAGGGGCTGGAACTGGAGAAAGTAGGTATAGATAGTTAAAGGCAACATGAGAATGCTTGTGACAGTGGAAATTTTCTGTATCTTGTTAGTCTGTCAAAGGAACCTAGTATTGATATAGTACTACTCTGCACCACAGTACATCTTTTACAAGATATTATCATGGGAGGAAATTGAGTAACAATGCACAGAATCTCTGGATTATTTCTTGAAACTGCTAATAAATCAGCAATTATTTCAAAATTAAAACAGTGTGATTTAAAATGTTTAGTTAATGTTTTTGTGCAACCCTATAGTTTCTAGTTCTAGATTATGGACATTCAATAGAAAATACTTGTGCATTTTTACCTTCTCTGACATCTACTGCTTTGGGCTTTTTGTATTCTCCTGTTTTGTTCAAAACCCATAGATGTAGATAATGAAAGAGTGGTCCTGCTTCCATTATTAATTGATGAGGGCATGTACATAATCCATCTAAGTCATGTCCTTTACATTTAGACAGAAAATACTTGTCTCTTCTTTGTGCTGATTCACAGATCCAATTGCCCATCTGGATGCTAAGCTTGGCTGCATTCCCAGAGCTGTCTCTTTTATCCCTACAACCAATATCTTTCAAGGACCTCAGGAGGTTGGATCAAGATTTTTGCATACATTGGCCAACTCATGGAAGCACAATCTTGTTTCCTGCTTTCAATACAGAGACATAGAGAGGCAATATTTTTTCTTTTAAACCCAGACTGACTAATCATGTATTTTTTTTTAAAGAACCCAGAGTAATTAAACTTCCACTCTGTTCTTCTTGCAGCCAAAGACTTGGATTTGTATTACTAATTAAATTCATACAATTTAAAGGCCTTAGCAAGTACCAATTTTAGTTAGCTTTAAAAAAGGACAAAGTTTGCATGATATTTGTTCAACAATACTATAGTGGGTGTAGATAATACCTGGGCTTAATTTTTGATGTCCCAGTCATTTCACACTCAGGGTTCCACTGGTCACAAGGTTGAGTATGTGCAGACAAGCTCAACTCAAGGAGCTCTAAGATCCCTTTAGCCTTCTTAATAATTCTCATGTGACTGGTCATATAGCCCCTTTAGATGTATTTGACAGAGAAAGGTTCATGATAAACTCCCTTCCACAGATATAGTTTCGTGCTATCAATACTGGCTGATACTCTTATTCTATAAACAATATAAAAAGTAAATATATATTCTTGGCCAGATTCACATCTATCTTGAATTTAGTACAGAAAATTTTGAACAATTCTATGAGTTAATGTTGGATAATTGTCCAAGTGTCAGATCCCCCAAGACACACCTAATGCTAAAACAAATGTCATGGACTCAGCCATTTATTCCTTTCTTCAGGCGGGAATAGGATTCGAGGATATATCACCTTCTGTTCCTGCAGACACCCATTACTTCCTAATATAAGGTGTTGGAGCCCTGCAGAGACACATGGGAAACCAACCTAGACTAAAATTATAAGAAAGTTACCCCACATGGAACATCATAGAAAAGTGTATTCCAGCTTAAGGTGTCTGTCAGAGAGTTAGCAAAATGAGAAGAACATTACACTGAGGAGCAATCTAGCAAGAAGATCGCTGAGGAGAGCATCCTCAGAGAAGGCTGGTCAGGCTGAAGAGAGCATCCTCAGACAAGGGAGCCCAGAGTTAGAAGCAACTGAGCAGGATGAGAAGGGAAAAGATGGGCAGGGCAGAACTCAAGCTAGGTATCAGGACCAGAATGGGGTGAAGAATGCATTGATAAAAGAAGGACAAGTGATATTCGTTGCAAAAGTCTAAGTGAGTAAGAAAGGAAACTACTTGGAAGAAGGCTGAGCAATGATAGAAGATTGAAAATGCACAGGACTGATGAAATACATGTGTATGTGCCTTTTTGTGATATTGGACATATATAAACGCATATATGTATTGTGTACTTTATGGTGACTGGTTGGAATTGGATGTTTCCTTGGAAACCCTTGATTTTCAAAATGTATAGGTGGATATAGAAACATACATGTAAGTGTGTAGTATATAAATATATAATGTATACTGTAGCATAATGATATATTATATGTGCATACATACTATATTCCTTAGCTCTGACCACTGAAAGGGCTGGGAAATAACATTTTCTAGTGTAGGTTGTTACTTCTAAATATTCACCACTACATTAAATGAGATATCTTCAGGTAAATGCTGATTTAAAGACTAGGACAAGAATACTACAAGATAAATCTGGGCTATCTTGTGCCAAAAATCAAAGGAGTCCTGAAATACTGAGACACAAAAAAAAAACAGAAAGACACAAGAACCAGTAAAAGGGATTCCCATTAGCCAAACCAGGACCATAAGTGTTGGCAAGGATGTGGGGGAAAAGGTACACTCATACACTGCTGGTGGGACTGCAAATTCGTGCAGCCAATATGGAAAGCAGTATGGAGATTTCTTGGAAAATTTGGAATGGAACCACCATTTGACCCATCTATCCCTATCCTCTATCTATACCCAAAGGACTTAAAAACAGGATACTACAGGAACACAGCCACATCAATGTTTGTAGCAGCACAATTCACAATAGCTAAACTGTGGAACCAAGCTAGATGCCCTTCAATAGATGAATGGATAAAAAATGTGGCATATATACACAATGGAATATTACTCAGCAATAAAAGAGAATAAAATCATGGCATTTGCAGTTAAATGGAGGTAGAAAAGATTATGCTAAGTGAAGTTAGCCAAAATCAAAAAAAAAAAAAAAACAAATGCCAAATGTTTTCTTTGATATAAGAAGACTGATTTATAGTGGGATAGGAACCGGAAGCATGGGAGGAATAGACAAACTCTAGATAGGGCAGGGGAAGGGAGGGTGCATGGGGTTATTAATGATAGTGGAATGTGATGATCATTATTATCCAATGTACAGGTATGAAGACACGAATTGGTGTGAATATACTTTGTATACAACAAGAGATATGAAAAATTGTGTTCCATATGTGTAATAAGAATTGTAATATATTTCGTTGTCATATAAAAATAAAAAATCACTTATTTACAGTTAGAGCTTTATTTCACAGTTAGTAAAAGGACTCATATTTCCTGCTTCAATCACTAAATACTACAAGTCTACACACTAAACTTTTAGTTTTCATCTCCATCTCCTTTTTGTCTCCTCTTGTGCAAGTAAATAAAGCAAATACAAAAAAAAGTTATTTATTTCAGATACATTGGATTGATTTCTAAATTTTTCTCTTATTTCTTACTTTACATTATTCTGTTAGCATCTGCTCTTTAATGCTGCTCACTTTTTTTTTTTATTTTAAAGAGTCCTAAGGGTCAAATTCCCTGTCTGCTTGTTCCAATATTTTCACCATGCCTGTGTCTGTTTCTGACTTCTGATGTCTGTTTTCTCTTCCAACCTGATTTTTTTTTTACTTTATTTTTCCTTTTACTTTCCTGTTAAAAGCTAAGTGTGATTATTGGTTAAAATAAATCAAGATAAATAGACTTCTAGTGTGGAGATCTGTTTATCTAGCTAAAAATTGGGCTATGTTTAGATTTGACTTTATCACTAAATGTCAGAGGTTTAGTTGACACTTTAACACTAGGTTTCAGTGGTTAAATTTTTTCCAGTTTTCTTATTTTTGTCTTCTGTTCTTTTTTTTGTTTATTTCCCTAGATAATCTTTCTTAAATAAAGTCTGGGCTTTGAACTTCTGAGCTATAGTACTATTAGCAGGCAGGAGTACTAGTGATGTGGTGATAAGGGGTAGGGGGGTGGGAAGCATTTTATATTTCCATGACTAGAAGATATGATAATGATTTTAGTCTTTCTGTGGCTCTAGACTGTGGTCTTCAAAGGTTTTCCCAGATTTTTTTTCTTCCCTTCAATGAGATAAGAAAGCTAGAACAGATTGTTGTTTCCCTTACCCCTTGTGGGTTGGGATCAGGTAAAACCTAACTTGAAAAGAACCTGGTAAAACAAATTGCTTTAAGGATAGGTCTTTGTAAATGAGACTAGAACACTTTGCATATGTTTCAAAATGACTACATTTCTCCCTTCTCTGCCAGAAGCACAAAGTGATTTTCCTCTAATTTTCACCTTGAGATCCTGGTGAAGTTCCCGGAGGTAAAACTCATGCAAGTCTGGGGGGCTGACTATTGTCTAAGGCCTATCTAGATCCCTTCCTAACATTAGGTTCTGGGGAGATTTCATCTGTTGGTTAGTCATTGCTCTGTCACCAGCGACTTATCAATTACCCTTTAGCTCTTCCTCCTAGGCTCCAGCTGAAGCTTTGACACCTGGTAATCTCTGACTCTCTGAGCACCCACGCCTTTCATTTTCTTGGCAGTGAATTTCCCTTTGACCTCAATTCTCCGACGGATCTAAGTTTAGTGGTTGATTATGAGCTTTTATCTTTTCTTTTTCCCAATTTTGTGAACAGATTAAAAAATGTCTAAATTCTTTCCACGTCGAACTAGAATTCTTTCTTGTTCTTTAAAGTCACATACAGACACATCTCTCACAATGTTCCTTCATACTTTCTCTCCTGATGACTCAATCCCATCCTCTATACATGTCCATGCTGAACCTCTTTATCACACACATTGTGATGTGTTTTTCACAAAATATCCTGTATGTCTCTTGTTCTTAAATTTGACGCAAGAGGCAGATGGTGCTACATTTATTTCAAATTTCTGTCAACAGACCCTCACCTTAACACCACACCCTACTTTAGCCCTGGACCCACGCTGGCTTCATGAAAGAAGGTTCAAGTTGTGAGAAACCGCTAGGGAGTTTGAAATTAAAGAGACAATACTCTAATTACCTTTAAACCAGCTCCAGGAAGGCTCCTCCTAGCTCCAGCCTCCAGCCACCTATTGTGGTAGCAAGGTTTACTGAAGAGGCTAGTGAGAGAGAGAGAACACGACAGGGAGTGAACTTTTATTGGGGAACAAAAAATTCTGAGGAAAATCCCATCCAATGAAGATTAAGGCGGGGCAGCATCCCAAAATCAGGGGCGACGATTGGGTCTTCGGGGCAGTGCCAGACATGCCTCCTCCTGAACAAGCCCTCAGACCTGGAGAAGGGTAGGGAAAGCTCTGAAACAGCCATGCCTAAGCGCCTCTAGCCCAGCCAGGAAGGTAAATCAAATCAAGTGTGAGGATGGCCTCTCACACCCTACCCTGACCGCCAGAAGGTCCAACATCATTTGTCAGAACTCAGCTACATTTCAGGCATAAGCTCTGACAATTGCTCTACATATACCAGATGATTTCATCCCAATAAGAATTTTATTCTTTAAAAAAGTTCATTATCCCTAGATGTCAACCATGATCTCCTTTCTCTGCCCCTATATGTGTAGACCTATGACTTGCTTCTAGATATGGAATATGGCAAAGGAGAAGGGGTAATTCAGATGTAATTGAAGTCTCAGATGAATGAAGAAGGAGATCATCTTGGATGGACCCAAATTAATCAAGTGAAGTCTCTTAAAAAAAATGGACTTGGCTCGGCTCTCTTTGAAGTTAAAGGTTCTTCTTTTAGTTTTAATGAATTAAAAGGGAATGGCAGACAGCCTTCAGGCAGTAGCCAGAAAATAGCTGGGCCTTCTGTCATACACTGCAAGATGGAGAATTCTGCCAGACACGGGGGTGAGCTCAGAAGTGAATGCTTCTTCTGATGAGAATGCAGCCAAATGAACATTTTTATTATAGCATCAGAGCCCTGAAGAGGAACCAGATAAGCTGTGCCTGGGCTCTGGACCCACAGAAACTATCAGATAATAAATATGTATTGTGTTTTATCCTGTAATAATAGTAGTATTGCCATTCTTTTTTATCTTTACTTTTTAATTGTAGTTGGGCACAATACCTTTATTTTATTTATTTATTTTTATGTGTTGGTAAGGATTGAATCCAGGGCCTTGTACATGCTAGGCAAGCGCTCTACTGCTGAGCCACAACCCTAGCCTAGTACTGCCATTCTGATAATTTCATGTATGTGAAATATTTGTAACAGTGAGCATTACTATTATAATATTGCAGTGTCAATCCCATGTTTCATTACAAGTAACCAGAAAGTTCCTGAAATGGCTGATCCCAAGCATGAATTGTTTAGGGTGAGCCTGGTTGCCTGTCATAGCAGAAAATGAAGAAGCTTTTAAAAATATTGGAACATCCATACTGCTCTCTACGGTGGCTGTACTTATTTACATTCCCAAATATTGAGTAGAGACTGGGAAAAGGTGAAAGGGATTGTTGGAGAATGGATACTCAAACACAGGTAGAGGTAATAAGTTCTAGTGTTCCACAACAGAGATTTGGGACAGGGCAACAGTTCATAATAACCTATTCTGTTTTTTATGAATAACTAGATAAGAGGAGTCCAAAACCTCCAAACATAAAATAATATAAAGATTTGGCTCCGATCTACATATTGTGGGGTCAGTCTCCAAATTCCTTAATAGGACACCCATAGCACAAAAGTTAATAGCAAGAATCAGCAAATGGGACTTATTTAAACTAAAAAGTTTTTTCTCAGCAAAAGAAACAATAAGAGAGTTAAATAGGGAGCCTACATCATGGGAACAAATTTTTACTTCTCACACTTCAGATGGAGCCCTAATATCCAGAGTATACAAAGAACTCAAAAAAATAAACAATAAGACAACAAATAACCCAATCAACAAATGGGCCAAGGACCTGAACAGACACTTCTCATAGGAGGACATACAATCAATCAACAAGTACATGAAAAAATGCTCACCCATCTCTAGCAGTCAGAGAAATGCAAATCAAAACCACCCTAAGATACCATCTCACTCCAGTAAGATTGGCAGCCATTATGAAGTCAAACAACAACAAGTGCTGGCGAGGATGTGCGAAAAAGGGTACTCTTGTACATTGCTGGTGGGACTGAAAATTGGTGCGGCCAATTTGGAAAGCAGTATGGAGATTCCTGGGAAAGCTGGGAATGGAACCACCATTTGACCCAGCTATTGCCCTTCTCAGACTATTCCCTGAAGACCTTAAAAGAGCGTACTACAGGGATACTGCCACATCGATGTTCATAGCAGCACAATTCACAATAGCTAGACTGTGGAACCAACCCAGATGCCCTTCAATAGATGAATGGATAAAAAAAAAATATGGCATTTATACACAATGGAGTATTACTCTGCACTAAAAAATGACAAAATCATGGAATTTGCAGGGAAATGGATATCATTAGAGCAGATTATGCTAAGTGAAGCTAGCCAATCCCTAAAAAACAAATGCCAAATGTTTTCTTTGATATAATGAGAGCAACTAAGAACAGAGCAGGGAGGAAGAGCAGGAGGAAAAGATTAACATTAAACAGAGACATGAGGTGGGAGGGAAAGGGAGAGAAAAGGGAAACTGCATGGAAATGGAAGGAGACCCTCATTGTTACACAAAATTACATATAAGAGATTGTGAGGGGAATGGGGAAAAAAAACAAGGAGAGAAATGAATTACAGTAGATGGGGTAGAGAGAGAAGATGGGAGGGGAAGGGGGATAGTAGAGGATAGGAAAGGTAGCAGAATACAACAGTTACTAATATGGCATTATGTAAAAATGTGGATGTGTAACCTATGTGATTCTGCAATCTGTATTTGGGGTAAAAATGGGAGTTCATAACCCACTTGAATCAAATGTATGAAATATGATATGTCAAGAGCTTTGTAATGTTTTGAATAACCAATAAAAATCATAAAATTTCAAAAAAAGAAAATATTAATGATTCTGATTTGATTAGCCCATACTATGAATATGTATTAAAATACCTTACATGGCACCTCATAAGCATGTACAATCATTGGATGTTAATAAAATTTATTTAAATATTTAAGGAAATGGAAATATTAACTACTCTGATTTCATCATTACACATTGTATGCATGTATAAAATTATCACATATTACCCCATAAATTATACAATTAAAATATAAATTCTAATTTATAAAAACAACTAAAAAATGCAAAGCCAGTAAATCATGGGAAAGGAAAAATGGTATTGAAATTGATTCCAAAATGGGTACCAAATCCTATTTGAAGAGATCTCTTCTCACCAGAGCAGAAAACATCCTAATATCCATCAAAAGAATCACTACTAATATATTTAATAACATGTGAAACATATTACAAATTCAATGGCTCTATAAACAAATCCAAAGTAAAACACTGATGCTCAAAGATGTTACAAGGCCAATAAATTTCTTCTGAAATATATTTAGGATAAAAAACTCAATCATTTTATCAGTATTCTTTGTATAAATAAATGACACAGTAACAAACTGATTGATGAGGCCTAGTTCTCTACTGATGTATCATGTAATAATTAATAAATAGAACCATAAATAGTCATCATTTTGTTAATCTCTGATGAACAACTGAAAATAAAATCCCAAAAGGAGAGAACTAGATATTATAAGATTCTTGGTTGGCTAGTACCCCATTACACGTGATGTTTTCTTGTTAAAAACATTCATACCTTAAAACTCAACAATAAAAAAAGGAGCAGTACAATTTAGAAATGGGATAAAGAAGCCAGTTGTGGGAGCACACACCTGTACTCTGTGATTCTGAGGCTGAGATAGGAGGACCACAAGATTGAGGGCAAGCTCAGCAAATTTATTTGTTGTCTCAAAACAACAATTAAAGAGGACTTGGGATGTACCTCAGTAGTGGAGAACCTCTGTGTTTCATCATGAATACTACACCTCATTAGAAAAGATATACAGATAGAAAATAAGCTTATAAAAAGATGCTCATCATCATGTACTAGATGATAGAAAATTAAGACAATGACATACCACCGCACACCTGTTGAAATGACCCAAATCTAAGTATTGACAATATCAAATGCAGATATGAATTAAGGACAACAGAAACCCCCATTCATTGCTGATGGGAATGACAAATGGTACAATTCATTTGCAAATGGTTTGGAAAATATCTTGGCAGTTTATTATAGAACTAAATTTATTCTTACATACAACTTTGAAATCATGGTCCTTGGTATTTACTCAAATCACACTAAAACCTGCACATGGATATTTGTGGCATCTTTATTCAAATTCTCAAATTTGAAAATAACCAAGATGCACTTTTTGTTAAGTGAACTTTTTATTATGTGAATGTATAAAACATCTGTGAAACATTTAGATAATGAAATATTTTTCAGCACAATAGCAAGTGTGTTATCAATGCACGAAATGACACAGAGAAACCTTATATACATAATAATGTGGAAGAAGTCAATCTGGAAAAGGCCAAACATTGTAAAATTCCAACTATATGAAATTTTGTAAAAGTCAGAACTACAGAGATCATGTTTCCCAAGAATTAGCAAGGAGTAAGGGATGAATAGTTGGAGAATAGAGACTTTTAGGACAATGAAGCTATTCCACTTGATATTACAAAGTTGCTCAAAACCACAGAACGCTCAAGACTAAATGTGAACCCTACTGTAAGCCATGGACATCACATGATAGTGACGTGCCAATGTAGGTTCACATTGATCATAACAAATATACTGCTCTGACAGAGGAGCAGCACTGCTAATGGATAATGGAAATTGTGCAGCAGGAAAGACAAAGGCTATAGAAACCCTCTCTTTGGCCCACTCAAAATTGCTATGAACCTAAAATTTCTCTAAAAAAATAAAGTTTATTAAAAATTGTTACAAATTTCTTATATTATGAAAACGCATTATATTAAAATCTCTATATAAGTTTTGCCCTGCATTATCAAAAATAAAAGTAAAAGAGTACAACATGTTTGCAGTTTCTACCATAGGGTCAAAGAATCCTAACCCAGTGCAGAGGTGCTTTTCAAGAGCACTTTGAACTAAATACACCAAACTGGGAGAATCAATAAAGTTGTTTAAATAGTTTTCTGGGGACCTTTGTGATGATGGAATACTACCCTAACTTACAAGACCAATAGCTGTACATGTTCTGCATTTCTATTTTCTGGCCTAGGAACAGTAACTAAATTTATTTAAACACAGACAAACTTGGAAGCTGGAGAAACTGCAAAGAAAAGCTAGGTGTATCCCCCTCTCACTGCCATAGCTGGCTGAAAAATAGCTTTAATTTCAACTTTACTTATACATAATAAATCATTAAAACTCCTGAAGGAAGCATATTTCAAATATATGTTATTTCCCTTTTTCTTAAATGCAGAAGAATCTGTAGATACCACTGTTCTAAGGAAACCAAGTGAGATAGTGCCCTGTTTGATACAGTATATTAAGGCAGACAAGGCCATACTGAATTGCATTAATCCTTTTAGTTATTAGTCTAAAAATTAATGACAAGTCTCATGAGCTGTGAAGGAGTTGTTTCTTCACAATGGAAACTACAGCTCAAGCTCATTTGCCCTCAAATATTATCTGAGAAAGGATTTGGCAAAAAATTTAAATTATGAATAATTTAACTACTGGCTCTAAAAACTTAATAAATTTAAACATATCTACAAAATCTTTGTCCATGGAATATTTTTACTTATTTACTTTAGACCAAGATATGTTCTCTGATTCATAAAGCTCTTTCAAGTTATTTCAAATGGAAAAAAAAATGAGATAAATCATTCAGTATCCTTTGCATATAAATGTTATTATTTTTGGACTGATGGGGTGATCAGTATATCAATATATTATTATACCTTAAACATTGTATAGTCCTTATAATTCTAGATTTACTGATGTTATTTCAAATAAAACACATTCTATTAGCTAGAGTTAAGTATATTATCATCATGGTGTCATTTATCCTTGTATTTGACAAATATATATATACATTCAACACTGGAGTCAGTTTTGAGGATAGAAAAGAAGTGGAATCATGTATTCAGATCTGCAAGATGAAAACAAAAGTCATATTTTCAGAGTATTTATTCTATGCTAGCACCCACTCTTCAATTGAACTGTACTATTTGACTTAATTTTATAAAGTTAAAATTTAAAAGATAGCTAGGTAATTATTAAAAGAAAAAAGAGATTTTAATTTCTCGTCATAAATACAAATGCAAAAAAAAATTCAATCTAAATCAAGTTGAAAAAAACTTAGCTTATAGAAATTTGCGGGAAAATTGATGGAGACCAGGAGAAGCTAAGGCTCCAAAATCTTAGCTTCTCCTAGTCTCCATCAATTTTCTCCCTCACTACAAAGGCAATCCTGATCTCCATCAATTTTCTCCCTCACTACAAAGGCAGTACCCATGAGATATCACTGCCACTGGACCTCACGATTGATGTCACTGCTAGATGTCATCACAAATATCAAAGGTATTTTCCTTCTCTACCTCAGAGTCTTCTCAAATTCAGTCTACAGCAAAGAATAAATTGTCTGATTGTGTTCCACATGTCCTTAGCCCTGATCTTGGAGTTCAGGAACCAGGAAAGCTCATCTATCTTTTGTAGTCAAGGCATGGCTGTCTGCCTCTGCTTTTTTGTTTTTGTTTTATTGTTTTTTAATAAAATAAAATACATGGGTTGTATGGTTATTTAAAATGCTGTGAAAATTAAGTTATTTTTGACCATTAGTTTATAACTAGTACATAGAAGGTTAAAAAATCTTTTCACTCCTAAACATACTAGATAATATTTAAACTTCATATTTTATGAGACTCTCAAAGAGCAGGGGATGCAAACTGAATTCCATTGAGAAACTAATATTTCACAAGTGAGCCCAGAGCTGTGGTAGCCTCCAAACCTGGGTTATCACAGAAAGATGAAGGGCCAGCCTTTGTTACAGAAAGAGAACTTGCACCTACAGAACAAATTAGCTAATCTTTATGCATGCATATAAACTGATTAAATCTCCTAGAAAGAAAAAAGTTCCAATACTAAAATAAATTTCTCAGCCAAGCATATCTCCCTCTACCCTTATTCTCGTTTGTTGAAAAAAAAAATGGCAATGTGAAAAGTACTAGAA
The DNA here is from genome assembly GCF_021218885.2 of Marmota monax. Lineage (NCBI taxonomy): Eukaryota > Metazoa > Chordata > Mammalia > Rodentia > Sciuridae > Marmota > Marmota monax. The sequence continues at coordinate 722,982 of NW_026694618.1, forward strand.
ACTCAGGAGAATTGCATAGCTTTGGACATTATTGTAGTACTTAGATTTGGAGCCCCACCAGAATTGAATCTAAAGGTGAGCCAAAATAATCTGACACACCATGTCTCACCTATTCCCAGCTCAAATAGATGAAGTCAGTGTGACAGGATATAGGAATTGCAGGTTGGACAAATTACAAATAAATTCAATCCAATTAAAGCATTGGTGCAGTTTCAGTTCAACTTTACTCAAAAACAAATCTGAATTGTAAGGAACTCTCACTAACTAACCATTCTTTGAAATAAACAAAATGAAAATTTACTTAGGTTTTCAATGTAATTTTATATACAATGTCTACAAAATAATAAGCAAATATACATGACATGAAAATAGAAGATGACTTTGATTCATAATGAAGAGAAAAAGAAAATCGAAAGAAAGGCACTTGTAGATGATCCATTTTTGAAATTAACATATAAGAACTTGAAATAATTATAAGTTAAGTTCAATATTTTGTAGGAAAACATGAACTTGGGGAGGAAATATGTAATTAAATATAGTCTAAAATGAAAATCACTATAACAATATCAAATTCAAATTAGAAAATGGAAACACTAAATGTCTGAATTTAAAAACTCATTTTATATGCTTAACAGAATAATGGAGCAATAAAAAAAAGGATAGACAAACTTGTAGACATGTCAACTGAAATTTTAGAGAAAGAAAAAAGAAAAGAAAACTATTTAAAATAGAAATAATAGAAATGTATTTTGGTAATTATAACAGGAAAATATGTACTACAAAGAATGGAGGAGTAAGTTCTTGCATTATACATGAAGGGATAAAACATTGTTTCAAAATAGATTGTGATATATCAATTGTATAATGATCCTGGAGAAACAGCCTATGTGGTGAGTTCAATTGAGATGCCAAGATTAGAATTAAACGAAAGGGAATCAAATGACCATTTCACGTTCTTCCTCAGCTGGAAGCTGGTTTCATCCCTGGCTGTGTTTGGTGAATACTCCTCACATGTCACTTCCATTCTATACTCATTTAGAGGTTGCATTGTGTATTCCCTATGCACACAAGTTTTCACAGCACGCATCTTCACTGGAACTCTCAGCTATAATCATAGTCAACAAAGTTCTTTATTTAATAATTCAATATTAACCAAGTTTCAACTGTTTCCTATAGTCCAGAATTTGGTAACTAAAAAGATCAAAAGAATTAAGCACCTAGTAGGTAATACCCAAAATTTATAATTTAGCAACATAGAATATTTCCTATACATTGAGAATCAATTTAAAAATTGTTCGAAAACTGTAACTACTACCAAAATTATTAGAAGTCCATTTCACTAAAAAAATGGTAAAAGGAAGAAGGTCCTTTAAAGTAATTCTGTTAAGATTTATATATGGTAGCAGGTGTACTTATCTTCTAAAAACAAAATTTAACAAAACAATGGGAGACAGGAAAAGGAAGTAGACCTTTCCATATAGATCATGAAGATAATCATGTGGCTACTTAGTAGCATATTATCTAGTGAAAATTGCTTTATACACAGTGTTTTAGTATATTTTTGATAATGTACCTCAGAACTGATCTGAAATCACCTTAATGATTTGAAACTGGGAGAAGCTAATTCAGCAACTTGTCTAGGTTCAAACAGCTGGTAAGTAAAGTCTCCTTTAAATTGGAAATTGTTTTATAAGGTTTTTGGACAGTGTTTTTTTGTTTTCTGCTTTCTAATAGGTGCACATTAATTATACAGAATAGATTTCATTGTGGAAATTCCTACATGCATACAATTTGATCAGTTTCATTCCCCATTACCTCCTCTGACCCTTGCCTGCTCCCTCACCAGATCCCCTTCCTCTATACTAATGATCTCCATCCTAAATTCATGCCTGGACAACTTGTTTTTTGAACCTTATCCTCTTCCTTTCAAATCCTTTCTGGTAGAAGACATGATGCTGAATTCAAAGATAAAGACTGATGTCTATAAAAGGTTGACTGGAGGAAATGTCCCAGGAAATAAAAACATTCTTGAGACAGGACAAGGTAGAAACCAGTAAGGTTATCCTGCAGCTAAGCCCATATTTAAAGTTGATGAAAAAGAAATTCAAAATGAATATGAATAGTCTTCAGAATTTCTACTTTTGTGCTCCAAGGTATTACTTAATTGATTCATTCATTCAACAAAAACTGTACAAGTCCCTAATCTATGCAATCATATTGCCAGCCATTGGAAATACAGGCATGAGAAAGACCACAAGTCTCTATCTTATGAAAATAAAAGTCTTACTCTCTGTTCACTTAAGGCTAATTTTAATTTAAAATTTATTTAATATTTTTGTCCTAGAGGTGTCCTCATTACTATGAATGGAAATGGATTCATAATTCACAAATCAAAACCTGTAACAAGCCAGGTGCTGTTGTGCATGCCTTTAATCCCATCAGCTTGGGAGGCTGAGGCAGGAGGATGGCAAGTTCAAAGCCAGCCTCCTCCACAATAGCAAGGAGCTAAGCAACTCAGTGAGACCCTGTATCTAAATAAAATACAATATAGGTCTGGGGTTGTGGCTCAGTGGTTGAGTGCCCCTGAGTTCAATGCCCAGTACCGACCCCCCCCCCAAAAAAAAAACCTGTAACAGAAAAATAATGTATTACTTTCATATTTTCCACAGTGATACCAGAGTATACAGAATGAAATCACTTCAGAATCATCAGATATTCGCCTATTTACATCATTATCACTTTTGCGTTAGTATGTTATATAAAAATATAGTCTTTTGCATAAATTTTAACTACATGCTTTCAATATTTTACTAAAGTCTATTACAAGTATATGAGAATTCATTTGTTATCAAAATATCCCTACATAAAACTGTAATCTCATGCAGTGAAATGGTTTTGAAGTGTATATTGTACAAGTAAGTATTGAAAAAATATAGTAGTGCCTTTTAGTGGAGCAATTCCATATAGTACTACAATGTTGAAAAAAATCAAGCAATGTTGAAAGTATTTCTGAGTTTCATCTCTAATGACCTATTTATCCGCTTTTAAGAAGCACTGTCAAGATGTACTACTTTTTAAAAAATAAAATGCTGATATAAATATAAAAGTGTGACTTCAATCTAAAGGTCTGGCCCTGGGAAAGATCAGGGGATGATTTTGTTTACTGCTAATAAAACAAAATTTAGTAATATCCGAAATATATGACAGCTGTGCTTATGTCGTTATTACAAGTCATAATTGTGAAATTACTCTCTTTCCACATGTTTAGAGTTAGTCCAACTTTGCCTACCTAAGCTTATTTTGGACTGTATGAAATTGAGGATTTGTAATTGAGTTAGGTTATCAATGAATTATATAGCCAACCCAGATGCTTTGTTACCAAAAATTCATGTGAAGGGCTGCATTATTTAAACCAGCCCAGTTTAGCCGTCAACACTGATCAGATTAATAGGGTAATTGCTAAATCACTACTTTGTTTTGAGCTACAAAGACACAAATTTAGAGCCCCTGTGCTGCATATTTCAAAGCACTGAGAGCATTTCTAATCTAAGCAGTACCCCAGAGCCAGAAAGAATTACTGTTATCCTAGAGGGTGACCTACATTCTGGGAATTGTGCAATTAATAAAAATTCCCTTGAGTTTGAGATGAAAATGTAAAATATGTTTCAATTTCTCTAGAGTTGTTGAAATATTTTTTTTGTCTCAAACTTTATGTCTACAAAATATTCAGAGCCCAACAAATAAACAATTCAAAAAGCAAAGAAAGTCATCTTAATTAAAACAAATGCATGTCTTTTGTTTGATTTTCTCTTTAGAAAAATTCCAGGACTGACAATAAACCTTAAAATCCAGATTGTCTTATATGTGACATTTGCTTTCATAAACTATGCAGTTATCAAGAGCTAATCCTGTAGAGAAACTAATCAAGGAAGGTGTTACACAAATGCAAAACATATGATTAAAGAGAGGGAAGGCAAATCTCATGCAAAGAACTGAATATTATAATGAAATTGCCACTGAATGGAGATGTGAAGACTGCAAGCTCAGTTTAATTAGGCCACTGAGTGGAATCCCCTAAGACCAACGAGAATTGAACAGCTAATAATCAGTTTGTTCTTTACTGATTACCAGTTAATCATGTCCCAAACACAACCCTGGTCCCTTCTTTAATTATGAATACATTTTCAGGCCTCTCCCTTAATCTCTACACTTTTTTTATGGGTGCACAATGCTTAATCAACTAATGGTAAGAATGCCTACAACCAAGGAGTATCTTGAAAGGCCTGCCTACTGTTTAGGAAGTAAATATTTGCATCCTTTTGTGCCACAGTGGTAAACATTAGCTGATCTTATGGAGGGTGGGGAGAGTGCAGGAGGCAAGTGCACATCAAAATAGTCTCTTTTCTAAATAAAATTAATATTTCTTATTAATTGCTCTCTGTATATAAAAACACACACATGGATACACAAAGAAAATTTGCCCAAAATTCCATCATAAAAAGATAATCATTGATAAAATTTTCACTTATTCTACATATATTTGGGGAAGAGATACATGCTTCTCATGAATGTGAGAATTTGATAAAGTATATCACATCCTACTATTAAAATTGAACTCTATATTCCTTTAATATTTGATTATTTTCTTTAAAGTGGATATAATAAAATTCATTTTAATAGCTAATGATCTTTTTCTCTTTTTAATATTATTAGTAAATTTTAATACAATTTTTGGAATTAAAAAAACATTTATATTTATGACTATTTTCAGCAGATGTTTTTCAAAAGATACAGAATTGACAAGTGTTTAAATTTCCTTACAAATGCTAGTGTGCAAAGCCCTTTAGATATCTGGGCCCAGGTTTTTGTGTGGTTATGCCAATTTCCTTCTCTGGAAGTACATTATTACTATCACCATTTTTTTTTTTTTGCCTTCTGAATATTTTAATATCTTTTTTCTCTGGATTCTGAACTCCAAAGCTGATACCTCTTGCAAGTATCCTAACTCCAATATTATGCTCCTCTTCATTCTGGAAATAACTTCAGTGTGCCTAGACTCCTTCACTAGTTAAAGCTTTATCAGTATTGCTGCAGTTCCTTAATAATTACAAAATTATGCAAGACCTTTATTGTCAGCAACAGCAACATTTTTTTTCAATATTTATTTTACTTAATTTATCTTAGTAAGATTGTATTAGTGTATTATAGTTATAATAATACAGTGCTTATTTGAACATTATCATACATGTAAATAATATAATTTACTACACTTTAGTCCCTATTACTTATTTCCCTCTCCTCTTCACTCCCTCTGTTTCTCTTCCTATTTTTTCCTTAATTGGTGCTTTATAGATATACATAAAAATGGAATTCAGTGTGGTATATTCAAATATGTATATAGCATTATTTGGTCAGTTTCATTCCATAGTTTCTCCCTTTTCCCATCCCCACCCACCAATGGCCTCCTTTACTGTATTGATCCCCCATCTATTTTCATGGGAACATTCCACCCCTCACTGCCCCCTCCCCCCGCCCCTTATTTTGCTCTAATCTAACTTCCACATATGAGAGAAATCATTAAACCCTTGATATTCTGAATCAGGCTTATTTCCCATAGCAGCATATGCTCCATTTCCATCCATGTGCCAGCAAATGCTGTAATTAAATGTTTCTTTTCTTTTCTTTTTGTTTGGTGATGCTGAGGATTGAACCCAGGACCTCATGCATACTAGACAAGATTTTACCATTGAGCCACATTTCTAGCCCTCATTTTCCTTTATGGCTGAATAAAACTTAATTGTGCATACATATCACACTTTCTTTAGGTATTCATCTATTGATGGATACCTGGGCTGGTTCCATAACCTGGCTACTGTGAATTATGCTGCTATAAACATGAATGTGTCTGTATAACTATAGCATGCTGACTTTAGTTTTTCTGGATAAATATCAAGGAATGGGATAGTCAAGTAATAGGATGATTCCATCCCTAGTCTTTTGAGGAATCTCCATATTGCTTTCCTAAGTGGTTATTCTAATTTGCAGTTACATCAATAATATATGAGTGTAACTTTCCCCTAAACCCTCCCTGGAATTTATTATTATTTTAAATTTTTAAAATATTTTTTTAATTGTAGATGGTCACAATACCTTTATTTTATTTATTTATTTATTTTTATGTGGTGCTGAGGATAGAACCCAGTGCCTCACACATGCCAGACAAGTGCACTACCACTGAGCCACAATCAGAGCCCTGTTTGAAATCTTAAATATTGACATTCTAATTGTAGTGAGATAAGATTTGTATGTAGTTTTATTTGCATTTTCCTGATTGCTTTTGATGCTGAATATTTTTTCATATATTTGTTGGTCATTTGCATTTCTTCTTTTGAGAAGTGTCCATTTAGTTCATTTGCCCACTTCTTAATTGTGCTATTTGATTTTGGTTTTTTGGTTTTAAGTTTTTTGAGTTTTTCATATATTCTGGATATTAATCCTTTGTCAGAAGAGTAACTAGCAAAGATTTTCTCCAATTCTGCAGATTCTTTCTACACAATCATAATTGCTTCCTTTCTGTTGCAGAAGCTTTTAAATTTGATGAAATTTCATTTATTAATTATTAGTATTATTTCCTAACCTTAGGGATCCTATTGAGGAAGTCTTTGCCTGCTCCATACATTGGAATATTGACCCTATGTTTTCTTCTATGAGTTACAATATTTCTGGTATAATTCGTAAGTCTTTGATCAATTTTGAGGTGACTTTTGTAATGGGTGAGATTTAAGGACCTAGATTTATTCTATATATGTGAATATCCAGTTTACCTAGCACCATTTTTTAAAATGTGTTTTTGTACTATTGTCAAGTATCAGATGACTGTTTCCAAATGGATTTGTCTTTGTGTCTTGTATTCTGTTCCATTGGTTTTCATGTCTGACTTGATGCCAAAAACATGCTAAGTTACCATCTCTGTAATCTAATTTGAGGTCTGATATTGTGGTGCCTCCAGTATTGCTCTTCTTGCTTATTATTTCTAGGCTATTCTGGATCTTTTAGTCTTCCAAGTGAAATTTAGGACTTTGTCTTCTAGTTCTGTGAAGAATGTCATTGGTATTTTGCTGGATATTACATTGAGTCTGTCCAACACTTTTAGTAATATGGGCATTATGACAACATTCATTTTGCCTATCAAGAACATGGACAGGCTAAGGTCTTCAAATTCTTTCTTCCGTCTCTTAGTTTTCACTGGAGAGGTTTTTCACCTCCTTGACTAGATTTCTACCCAAGTACTTTTGGAGGTTATTGTGAATAGTATAGTTTCCCAGATTTCTTTATCAGAAGATTCATTATATGAGTATGGGAACATCATTGATTTATGTATGTCAATATTTTATCTAGTTATTTTCTTGAATTCATTTATCAGCACTAGAAGTCATCTGCTTTTTTTTTTTTAATCTTCCCGAGTATAGGATCATATCCAAATAGAGACAATTTGACTACTTCTTTTCCTTTTGTATTCCTTTAATTTCCTTCTGTTGTCTAATTTTTCTGGCTAGAGTTTTAGGAACTATATTGAATAGCCGTGGTGAGAGTGGACATCCTTGTCTTGTTGTGATTTTAGAGGAAATATTTTCAGTTTTTCTTCATTCAATATGATGTTGGCTTTGGGTTTGTCATATACAGCCTTTACAATGTGGAGGTAAGCTTATTCTTCTTTCTATTCCTAGTTTCTCCATGTTTTTTTGGTTAGTTTTAAACATGAATGGGTGTTGGATGTTTTTGGCAGGGAGGGTTACCAGGGACTGAACTCAGGGGCACTCGACAACTGAGCCACATCCCCAGCCCTATTTTGTATTTTATTTAGAGACAGGGTCTCACTGAGTTGCTTACTGTCTCACTTTTGCTGAGGCTCAGTCTGATCTCATGATCCTCCTGCCTCAGCCTCCCGAGCCACTGAGATTACAGGTGTGAGCCACTGCACCCAGCTGGGTGTTGGATTTTTTTCAAAAATTTCTTCTGCATCTATTGAGATGATCATATAATTCTGTTTACATAGTGAATTAAATTTATTAATTTGCATAAATTGAACCAATCTTGAATCCCTGGAAAGAATCCCATGTGATCATGGTTTACTATCTTCCTAATGTGTTTTAAAAGCCAGTTTGCTAATAGTTTTTAAGGATTTTTGTGTCTAGGTTCATCAAGGACATTGGTCTTTTTTTTTTTTCCTTGACATGGCTTTGTCTGATTTTTGTATCAGGGTGATACTGGTTTTACAAAATAAATTTATAAATGTTTCCTCCAATTCTATTTCATGAACTAATTTGATTACTTCCTGAAATTTGGAATTATTTCTTCCTTAAAGGTTATGTAGAACTCAGCTGAGAATCCACTTGGTTATGAGTTTTTCTTTATTAGAAGGTTTTTAATTTCTGCTTCAATGCCACTGCTTGATAATCCTCTCTTCAGATTTTCTAAATCCTCATGGTTCAATTTGAGTAGATCCTATGTGTCTAGAAACTTGTCAATATCTTCTTGATTTTCTATATATTGGAGTATAAATTTTAAAAATAATTTCTAATCATCCTCTGGATTTCACTACTGTCTATAGTGATGTCTTCTTTTTCTCCTATTATTCTTCCCTCTTTTTGTTTATAATGGTTAGTTTGAATGAGGGCTTCTTTCTTTTCTAGGGCCTTGAGTTATAACACTAAATTATTTATTGGAGACCTTTTGGGTTCTTTTTTGATGTAGGCTTTCAATGCTATAAACTTTTTTTTTTAAACCACCTTCATACTGTTCCAGAGATTTTGATATGGTGTATCTCTGTTCTCATTTGTTTCTAAGAATTTTTTTAACTTTCTCCCTTTGTTTCTTCAATTACCTGTTTATCATTCAAAACTGTTTATCTAATCTCTAGCTGTTAAAATGATTTCTGTCTTTTGTCTTAAAATTGATTTCTAGAGGAGACTCAACATAGTGGCAGGCAGGGAGGCAGTGCTTTCAGTACCTCCTCAGCCACGCGGACAGAGAGACACATCAGAACGTTTGGATTCTACCTGCTGAGAACTCCTAGCAAAATTCCACTGAAGTGAAACCTAGGTGGGGAATTTGGGATTATTGGAGGTGACAGCTTGCTCAGGACAGGTGAATCTCGGCCACAATGCATGGAGGTCTGGGCCACCGCTACCTGGCGACCAGCACAGAAGGAGGTGTTTCAGCACTGCTGGATATCGTGCACGGCATAGAGACCCTTTGAAGAGGTTGCTAACCAAGCCTTCATGAAACAGTGGACCAGAACTGAAACCGAGCCTGGGACAGACCAGAGACAGGCCAGAACCACCCCTCAAATCGGACACTCCGGCAAGGAGTCTGGGGCCTGCCATAGCAGAGAGCTGACGTCACCAGAGTTCAGTGGTAGGGATCCCTTCCCAGCAAAATCGGCTTTAGCAGGTGTGTGACTCCCATCCCCACCAGATGCATACAGCTGGGAAACCTCAAAAATCTCACCCCAGAGCTCCGTGGGCGTGACTGTAGGGACCAAGGGAAGCAGAGGGAACTCCCTACCCCCAACTCCCCCTAACACCAGGGGCAACACCCAAGGCCTTAGCCGCCAGTTCCCGGGGGTGTGGCCACCAAAGGGGCCCAGGCAAATTAAACTGAGTGTTCCCAGATCACCGGCTCCACAACCTTGGGGTCCGGATGAATGACAATCAGAGAGAGTGCTCAGTCATTTGGGAAACAGGGCACTGAGGAGGGCTGCAAGTGTAACTAGATCTGTGGAGATCGCCTCTGGGGAGCAGGGCCTGGCTGGCTGGCAGGAGGAAGGGGCGGAGGGGCCGGATAAGAGAAATGGCTCTGGAATAACAGGATTGGAGAGACGCCCAGTAGGGGAAGAGGAGCCACCTTACAGGGATTGCTGCCGGCACATAGAGGGCAGAAACTCAGCTTGGAGGGCACAGCTCTGCCTCCTGGAAGAGAAGAAAACAGAAATCTAAGACTTCATGTATCATTTTTTTTCTTTTCCCTTTTCAATTTTTATTGTTCTTTCCATTCTCCTTTATTCTACCTATTTTTCTCTCCCTCTTTCTCTTTAAGGACTTCTTCCTTCCCCTTCCCCCTACCTTTCATCCCAAGCATTACGACTTTCATTATGTGTAATTTTCTAAATACAAATAGGTGAATGTTCCAAGGCGGTCTATAGGGCTCCTAAGTATCTAGCTATTACCAAATACCCTGATCTATTCGCCTGTTAATATCCCCCTTCAGTAGAGCAATCTTCCAAAGTAGCCAAGACATACTAACCTTCATACCATCATAGCACCCAATCTAAACATAAAGTCCTAAGACCAAATAACAGATCACTATGTGCCTACAGAATCCATAAGCCTTTTATGAATCAAATGAAGCAGGTTTAAATTACAATAAAGCCTAACATCTCTAGACATAGTCTCCCACCACAAAGGAGAGACCAAAGAGATATACAAAACCAAAACAAATTTGTAGGAGAAAACAGAAACACAGCAGTTAAACAGAGTTTGAAAATAATGTGAACACCATGAAAAAACAAGGTAAAAAAGGATTACAAACAATGCAGGACAACTTAAATTTACAGAGAACCTAGAGGCATCAGAAAAATGGACAGAGAAAGAACTCAAGGCATACCTGACTGAGATGGAATGAAATCTTAGAGAAGTCATTAGACAAAAAGTCCAAACAATGAAAGAATACTTTGAAAATGAATTACATAAGCAGATTCAAGAAGCAAAAAAATGTACTCTACCAGGAGATAGAGATTTTTTTAAAAAATCAAACAGTAATCCTAGAAATGCAGGAAACCATAAACCGAATTCAAAACTCAAATGAGAATATTACAAATAGACTAGATCAAATTGAAGTCAGAACATCAGATAATGAAGACAAAGTTTATCAAATCAAAACGAGTATAGTCAATGCAGAAAGGCTGGTAAGAAACCACAAGCAAAACATCCAAGAGATATGAGATGTCATAAAAAAAAAAAAAAAAAAAAAACACTTAAGAGTCATTGGGATAGAAGAAGGTATAGAGGTCCAAACCAAAGGAATGAGCAATCTGTTGAATGAAATAATTTTAGAAAACTTTCCAGACATGAAAGATGGAATGGATTGCCAAATCCTGAAAGCCTACAGGACCCCAAACATACAAAACCATAATAGACCAACTCCAAGACACATTATTATGAAGATATCCAACATACAGAACAAGGAGAGAATATTAAAAGCTACAAGAGAAAGGAGGCAGATTACATTCAGGGGTAAACCAATTAGGTTAATGGCTGATTTTTCATCACAGACATTGAAAGGGAGAAGACCCTGGAACAACGTATTTCAAACGCTGAAAAATAATGGATTCCAACCAAGAATACTGTATCCAGCAAAATTAAGCTTCAGGTTTGACAATGAAATTAAAATATTTCACAATAAAGAAAAGTTAAAAGAATTTGCAGCCAGAAAATCAGCACTGCAAAGCATTTTGAGCAAAACACTACAAGAAGAGGAAATGAAAAACAGCATCCAAAACCAACAGTGAGAGGTAACTCAGTAAAGGGGGGGGGGGCGGAATAACCAAAGAGGAAAAACAAGCCAAATTAAAATAAATAAATAAATGTCGCGACCCCTTGCCCGCAAGGAAGACGCAACTCGGGAATCTTCTTTCAACAGTTTATTCAGGCCCTTGATATTTCTTCTTCTCTCTCTCTGATGCCCCTCCCAGCCTTAATAAAGCATCCCAAGCCCCAATGCAAAGCTGCCGCGTGGAGCTTTCTCACAGGGTGGTGAAAAATCATGTGCCAACTTTCCCAGATAAGAAGTTGTTTGTCACAGACCACAGCGGAGCCAGCGTCATCTTGTAATGGCGATCATAGTCTGCAGAAACGGCAGAAGCGGCTCACCACAAATAAATAAACATGACTGGAAGTACAAACCATATATCAATAGTAACCCTAAACGTTAATGGCTTAAACTCACCAATCAAGCGACATAGGCTAGTAACTTTAAAAAAACAGATCCAACAATATACTGCCTTCAGGAGACTCATATGATAGGAAAAGACATACCCAGGCTGAAGGTGAAAGGTTGGGAAAAATCATACCACTCACATGGTCCTCGGAAGCAAGCAGGACTGACCACACTCATATCGAATAAAATCAACTTCAAACCTAAGCTAATCAAAAGGGATAAAGAAGGACACTATATACTGTTAAAAGGAACCATTCACCAACAAGTCATAATAATTATCAATATGTATGCACCAAATAATTGTGCTGCAATGTTCATAAAACAAACTCTCCTCAAGTTCAAAAATCAAATAGACCACAACAAAATAATTATGGGTGACTTCAACACACAGCATTCACCATTGGACAGATCTTCCAAACAAAGTTGAATAAAGAACTATAGAACTCAATAACACAATCAATAACCTAGATTTAACCAACATATATAGAATATATCAACCATCATCAATTGAATATACGTTCTTCTCAGCAGCACATGGATCCTTCTCAAAGACAGACCATATATTATGCCATAGGGCAACTCTTAGTAAATATAAAGGTGTGGAGATAATACCATGCATCTTATCTGATCATAATGGAATGAAACTGGAAATCAATGATAAAAGAAGGAAGGAAAAATCCTGCATCACATGGAAAATGAACAATATGTTACTGAATGATCAATGGGTTACAGAAGACATAAAAGAGGAAATCAAAAAATTCTTAGAGATAAATGAAAATACAGATACAACATATCAGAATCTATGGGACACAGTGAAATCAGTTTTAAGAGGGAAATTCATTACCTGGAGTTCATTCTTCAAAAAAAAGATAAAACCAACAAATAAATGAGCTCACACTTCATCTCAAAACCCTAGAAAAGGAAGAGCAAAACAATAGCAAATGTAGCAGAAGACAAGAAATAATTAAAATCAGAGCAGAAATCAATGAAATTGAAACAAAAGAAACCATTGAAAAAATTGACAAAACTAAAAGTTGGTTCTTCGAAAAAATAAATCAGATCCACAGACCCTTAGCAATGCTAAGGAAGAGAAGAAGAGAGAGAACTCAAATTATTAACATACTGGATGAAAAAGGCAATATCATAAGAGACACTACAGAAATACAGAAGATAATTAGAAATTATTTTGAAACCCTATATTCCACTAAAATAGAAGATAGTGAAGATATTGATAAATTTCTGAAGTCATATGATTTGCCCAGATTGAGGCAGGAAGATACACACAATTTAAACAGAGCAATAACAAAGGAGGAAATAGAAGAAGCCATCAAAAGACTACCAACCAAGAAAAGCCCTGGACCACATGGTATACAGCGGAGTTTTACAAACACCTTTAAAGAAGAATTAATACCAATACTTTTTAACTGGGAACTTCCTAAATTCTTTCACCAACATTTTATTCACTATGGAGTCAATGAGATCACTTGTTGAAGTGTTGTGGCCTATTGTATCAGGTGTTGATACTCCCACTCAAAGTGGATCCTCTACTCTTCCCTGTATCAGCACCACTTGGAGATAAGATGTTAACTGTTATCTATTAACCGTAATCACTTCAGAGCAAAGATATGTACTAATATTCTCTGGAGGTGCCTTTTTGGAATTGTTTTCTATAGTTTCTTTAATCTAGGTATAAATTCTAGTAGTGTTCCAGCATATTTTGATAAATTAGTTATTAAAGATAGTAAAATTACTATTACTTTATATATGATAAAAAGGGAAGGAGGTAAAATTTGAGCAAAGGAAAAAATAAAGAGAAAAGACAGGAAAAAATAATACAAACCAAGGTAAAAAAAAAAGAAAAGGATGGGTGGTTGGGGAGATTTGATGTAGGAGCAGGTGATGGAAGAGGGTAAAAGGACGACCAAGATGAACAAATGTAAAGCTGAGTTCCAAAAATAAAGATAGAGAATGATTCAAGTTAGTGTTTTAAAACATTAGAAGAACTACAAGTTTGAGAGGGCACTATTGAATAATTGGAGAACATCTGCCAATTTAACATGAAAATTCAACTCTGGCTCATGCAGCTCAGTGGGGGATAGAATGTCATTTAGCCCACCTTCATCTTAGCTTCTGTGCAAGCTGTGGAAGCCCTGAATTGGGGTTAGCACTCCCCAGTAGTGATTTTCTCTTGGGTCAACTCTGCTCCACTCCTCTTTTCCATGGTGAAGGGGAGGGGTGTTTCAGTAACTTTCAGATAGCAGGGATCCCTCTACAAGTTCCTCCTATTGAGGTAACCCATTTCAGAGATATTCCCTTCTGTTTTTGTTGTTGTTGTTGTTGTTGTTGTTACTAGCTGAAGGCAGAAAGCTGTAATGACTTTATTTCTTCTAGGGAAGCTGACTCTACATTCAGGAACAGACATCATATAGCATCCTCCAAGCATGCAGACTTGGATCCCTGGACTGATGAACAAGAACCAACTGATGAAAAATAAATCATAGCAACCACAGAAGTACCTCCTGTGCCCCAGCACCATTAGGATAATTCACAACTATAGTCCCTGAGTGTCCAATTAAGTTTACTTTCATTTAGATGCATAGATTCACAGAACATAATTTCAGAAGATAACTTCATTTCTTCTAGGGAGGCTGTGAATTCTACAAATTGGTTGTCCTGCCCAGCAGTGCTTTCAGCCCACAATTTGGGCTAAATTTTGTGATCTCCTTCACTGTCTTTGCTGTTCCTGTCTCATTTTAACTTGTTTTTTTTTTCTTTCTAGCTATTGTTAAGGAATCAAGCTTATGGGCTTTTCCACTCCCTCTGTTTCTCTTTCTTTCCTGTCCCACCTGACCCCACCCTGGTCAGGGTTCAGGGTTAATCTGTCTTTATTTTTGGTTTTGGTAACCAAACTCCATGTCACTTCAAGTTGCTCCAATTCTTAAGTGGTCCAGTATTGAGTTCTAGAGTATTTACTCTTCCACCTACATTTCTGGTCAACTATTTCACTGCTTCCAAATGTGCTGGGGTAAGAGGAGGTCAAAGATTGCTGCCTAGATCCACTCTGCCATCTTTGTTTCTTCATGATTGACTTATTTCATTTAAGATATTGTCCTTCATTAATCCATGTTGTCACAAATGGCAAGGTTTCCTTTTATTTAAAAGAATAATAACATTGTATTGTATTTATGTATCACATTTTAATCTGTTCATGCCAATTGAAATTTGAGTTGATTCCACATCTTGACCTCTGTGAATAGTGTTTCAATGAATATAGGAATGCAGATATCCCTTTGAGATACTAATTTTAACTCTTTTGGATATATGCCCAGAAGTGGCATTGCTGGATCATATGTTATTTTTAATTTTAAACTACTCCATACGTTTTACATAGTGGTTATACTATTTTTTCACCATTTTATTTTCCCACCAGCAATACAAAGGATATTCTTTTTTCCATTTCCTTGCCACCACGTTTCTTTTCTTTTTTAAATACTTAGTCTTTCATTAGCTTAAGTTTACTTTTTTTTAGTTTCAGTTATTTATAGTCAGCCATATTCTGAAAAGAGTAAGTGAAAAATTATTTAAATTTCTAAAAAAAATAAAGTTTTTAAATTACAAAAATAATTAGTTTGAAATTGCACATCATTCTGAGTTGCATGTCAAAATTTCACATGAAAACAGAAAAATTAAAAATGGCATATAATAAGCAGGTATTAAATCTGGGTAAGTGGTAAAATATTCACTTTATTTATATATATTATACATTTATGTATTAAAACATTCCCATGGTGGTTATTTAAGAAAAAAAAAATTTCACAGGATCCCACTCCATCCTACCTGAGAGATGAGTCAGTCCTTTGTCTAGCATGTCTACACTGTATATAGTGCCCATCCATTAGCTATTTAATAGCCCTTTTGGTTATCAGATCAACTGTCATGGTATCACAGTGCTGGTGTTCAAATAAGCTATATATTACTTAATGATGGATCTAAAGTGCAATAATGATGATAGCAATTTTGAAATACTAAAGAGAAGCTTGTAAAGGACTTTCTATAGGGGGAAAGGTAAATTTTCTTGACTTAATAAAGAGAGAAAAAATATATGCTGAGGCTATTAGAATTTATTGGTAAGTTTAAATATTCTAGCTGTGAAATTGTGATGGAGATAAAATAAATTCATGCTAGTTTGGCTATGACACCTTATACACAAATAATTACCGCCACAGTACATAACAAAGACTTAGCTAAAACTGAAAAGGGATTGTATTATAAGCTCAATTCAATCTTCACTTTCAAGTCCCAGGATGTATCCTATGCAGATAAGGGGTTAACTACTATAATGGCCATTCTAAAAGGTATGAGGTGATATTTAATTTCAGTTTGATTTGCATTCCCCTGATAATTTATGAGATGGTACACCTTTCCATATAACTTGTTTGGGATTTTGCAAGTTGTCTTCTAAGAAATTTCTCTTCAAGTTTTGTCCAATATTTAACAGTTTTTTTTTTCTTTCTACTCAGTTGTAGGAGATCTTTATATATTTTGTATAATAACCCCTTATTGGGGCTGGGGTTGTGGCTCAGTGGTTGAGCACTTGCCTAGCACATGCAAGGCCCTGGGTTTCATCCTCAGCACCTCATACAAATAAATAAATAAAACAAAGGTATTGTGTCCATTCACAATTTTAAAAATATTAAAAAACCCTTATTGGATAAATTATTTGCAAATATTTTCTATCATGCTGTAAATTACCATTCCACTCTGTTGGTTGCTCCCTTTGCTGTGAGCAGCTTTTCTATTTAATGTAATTCAACTAGCTTTTGGTTTTATTGCCTGTACTTTCAATATCATATCTAAGAAATCATTGCCAGGACTAATGTCAAGAAGACTCTCTTCAGTGGTTTCTTTTAGGAATTTTATAGTTTAGGTATTATATTTAAGTAGTTTAAGTGTTATATTAGGGGACTATTGTGTGTGGTATTTTAAAGTGTGAAATATGATATATCAAGAAATTTGTAATGTTTTGAACAACCAACAATAAAAAATTTAAAAAAAAGAAAAGAGTTTCATTTAATTTTTTTTGTATATGGATATCCCATTTCCATAGTACCATTTGTCAAAATATCTTTTCCACATTGTGTCTTCTTGGCATCATTGTGGAAGATCTGATGACAATTTATGAGTGAATTAATTTGGGGGCTTTCTATTCCATTCCATTTGTCAATATATTATGTTTACACCAGTACTGTCTTGTTTTAATTGATCTAGTTTTGTGATATATGTTGAAATCAGAACTTAGATGCCTGGATTCAAAATTGCTTTGGTATTCTGTCTTTTGTGGTTCTATATGGATTTTAGGATTAAGTTTTCTATCTCCACAAAAAAAAATACCAATTGCTATTTGATGCTATTTGAATCTATACATTACTAGGGTACTATGGACTTTTAATTTAGCTCTTCTAATCTTTGCTAAAGAAATGGATTTGCATTTACTTGTGTTGTCTGATTTCTTTCATCAAAGTTTTATTATTTTTAGTATACAAATCTTTAACTTCCTTTATTAAAGTTATTGTTAAATATTTTGTTTTTAAAAATATATTTAATTTTTAATAAAGAAATAAAATGGGTAAATATATGAAGTGATATTAATTAGCTCAATTTGCCATTCCACAAATGTATAAATAGTTATAAACATCACGTTATATTATGTATTTTATTATTTCTGTTGACTTATAAATGGTAATTTTTTAAAAATTTCCCTTTAGAACCATTTATTGTTAGCATATAGAAATAGAGCTTTTGGGATGCTGATTGTGTATCCCAAAACTTTAATTAATTTGTTTACTGTTTTAACAGGTTTCTGGTGGAGTCCTTAGTATTTTATATATGGTCATCTCTTTTGAAATATAATCATCAAGGGAAACAGCATCACTATCTTCCAGTTTTTGTGGGAGGGCTAAAGGTAGGAGCCTGCTGATTTGCTCCAAGTAGCAAATCTACCTCCTATCATAAAGATATGAGAAATTTATTTTTCAAGCCAATTAACTAACACAGATGGTCAGCTTAATTACTAAGTAAATTTAGGAAGAGCTGTATGTCATCTACTCTTCTTAATTGAGGACTACATATTGTTTATCTTAAGAATATACATTTCAGATTAAATAATCTGCTTTATTACATAAAAAGGTGAATTTTTTTTTCTGCCATTACACTTTCTTTACCAGGCAGCCTGTGATGCACATCACATTCTGGTTAACGATTATCAAATAATAAAATTACTTTCTGTTTTGCCTTTGCAGAGAAGTTCCCTAGGTTGGGAATATATTTATTTATTTATTTATTTTTTCTTTTTTTTTTTTAATTTTTTATTGTTGGCTGTTCAAAACATTACATAGTTCTTGATATATCATATTTCACAATTTGATTCAAGTGGGTTATGAGCTCCCATTTTTACCCCATATACAGATTGCAGAATCACATCAGTTACACATCCATTGATTTACATATTGCCATACTAGTGTCTGTTGTATTCTGCTGCCTTTCCTATCCTCTACTATCCCCCTCCCCTCCCCTCCCCTCCCCTCCCCTCCCCTCTTCTCTCTCTGCTCCCTCTACTGACATTCGTTTGTCCCCCTTATATTATTTTTCCGCTTCCCCTCACTTCCTCTTGTATGTTCTTTTGTATAACCCTGAGGGTCTCCTTCCATTTCCATGCACTTTCCCTTCTCTCTCCCTTTCCCTCCCACCTCTCATCCCTGTTTAATGTTAATCTTCTTCTCATGCTCTTCGACCCTACTCTGTTCTTAGTTACTCTCCTTATATCAAAGAAGACATTTGACATTTGTTTTTTAGGGATTGGCTAGCTTCACTTCGCATAATCTGCTCTAATGCCATCCATTTGCCTGTAAATTCTATGATTTTGTCATTTTTTAATGCAGAGTAATACTCCATTGTGTATAAATGCCACATTTTTTTTTATCCATTCATCCATTGAAGGGCATCTAGGTTGGTTCCACAGTCTAGCTATTGTGAATTGTGCTGCTATGAACATCGATGTAGCAGTGTCCCTGTAGCATGCTCTTTTTAGGTCTTTAGGGAATAGACCGAGAAGGGGAATAGCTGGGTCAAATGGTGGCTCCATTCCCAGCTTTCCAAGAAATCTCCATACTGCTTTCCAAATTGGCTGCACCAATTTGCAGTCCCACCAGCAATGTACAAGTGTACCCTTTTCCCCACATCCTCGCCAGCACTTGTTGTTGTTTGACTTCATAATGGCTGCCAATCTTACTGGAGTGAGATGGTATCTTAGGGTGGTTTTGATTTGCATTTCTCTGACAGCTAGAGATGGTGAGCATTTTTTCATGTACTTGTTGATTGATTGTATGTCCTCCTCTGAGAAGTGTCTGTTCAGGTCCTTGGCCCATTTGTTGATTGGGTTGTTTGTTCTCTTATTGTCTAATTTTTTGAGTTCTTTGTGTACTCTGGATATTAGGGCTCTATCTGAAGTGTGAGGAGTAAAGATTTGTTCCCAGGATGTAGGCTCTCTATTTACCTCTCTTATTGTATCTTTTGCTGAGAAAAAACTTTTTAGTTTGAGTAAGTCCCATTTGTTGATTCTAGTTATTAACTTTTGTGCTATGGGTGTCCTATTGAGGAATTTGGAGCCCGACCCCACCGACTGTAGATCGTAGCCAACTTTTTCTTCTATCAGACGGCGTGTCTCTGATTTGATATCAAGCTCCTTGATCCATTTTGAATTCACTTTTGTGCATGGCGAGAGAAAGGGATTCAGTTTCATTTTGTTGCATATGGATTTCCAGTTTTCCCAGCACCATTTGTTGAAGATGCTATCCTTCCTCCATTGCATGCTTTTTTATTTTTATAATTTATATATATATATATATATATATATATATATATATATATATATACATAATATTATATAATATATATTATATGACCTTTAATGAGATAAGGTCATACAATAATTTGTGCTACTAGGTCTTAAGGGGCTAAGTGACTACATAAACATAATAGAAAGCATACAATATTCTTTATATTATTGAATTGAGCTACTCTGGTATTGTATTCCTTCTGATCCAGCTTAAAATTTCCCAAACTTGTCAATGCTTCTTTCAGAAGAGTAGAAGTAGAATTGGTAGATGTTCCTGCCAGTTGCAGTGTTTATAAAGCCTGAGGAGAACACAAAGGACTTTAAGATATTTCATGCTCTGTTTATGCATGGCTTCAAACTATGATCAAAAGTCTGTCCCATCACAGGAATAATAAATAGCACCAACTAATCAGAGTGATCCAGAGTGATCTTCTTTTCAAGCTGGGATGTGGCCTCAGATCACAGGCATATACTACCAATAAATTGTCATTGACTCAAGATAAAATCTATGCCACATTTCAGATAGAATATGCAAGATTAAAAATACATGAATATTGTTTAGCATCTCTAACAATTAGAGAAATGTAAATCAAAACTACACTAATATTCCATCTCACCTTCGTCAGAATGGCAATTATTAATAATATAAGCAACAATAAATGTTGATAAGGAAGTGAGGAAAAGGGTTCACTCATACATTGCTGGTTGGACTGCAAACTAATGAAACCACTCTGGAAAGCAGAATGGAGATTCCTTAGAAAACATGGAATGTAACCACCAACTGATATAGTTATCCCACTTCTCCGCTTATATCCCAAGGACTTAAAATGAATATACTACGATGATGCAGCCACTTCAATGTTTATAGCAGCTCAATTCACAATAGCCAAGCCATGGAACCAATGTACGTGCCCTACAACAGATGAATGATAAAGACAATGTGGTATAAATACACAATGGAGTATTACTCATTCATTAAGAAGAATAAAAATATGGCATTTGTCAGTAAATGAATGGAACTGCAGAATATCATACTAAGTGAAAAAAGTCAGCTCCAAAAAACCAAAGGCAGAATGTTCTCTCTGATTTGTGGATGTATAAGGAGAGAGGGGGAGATGAGAAGTTCACTGGACTAGACAAAGGGGAATAAGAAAAGAGAAGGGGGACAGAATAGAAAAGACAGTAGAATGAATAGGATGTATCTTTTCTATCCTTATAAATAAATACATGACCAATGTAACTCCACATCATATACAACCATAATAATGAGATCATACACATCATATACAATCATAATAAGGAGATCATATACGTCATATATATCATATACAACCATAACTGGAACATGTTATACTTATTCTATGTATGTATAATATGTCAAAATACACTCTACTGTCATGTGTCCCTAGAAAGAACAAATTAAGGAAAAGACGAGACTAGACTTATATAATAAAATACCATAAACTTGTGGTTTACTAACACTTAACTTGGGAGGCTTATAATCCAAGATCAAGAAGGTAGTTCAGTGCCTGAAGAAAGCCTTTATCCTGGTTCATAGAAAGCATTTTCTTGCTGCAACCTCACATGGTGAGTTCTGGTTTCTTCACCACTTTAGAAGGCCATTATTTCTGTCTATGAGATCTGTACCATCCTGAACAAATCACCTTCCCAAATCCCTACCTCTCAACATCATCCCTTTTGGTGATTGGGTTTCAATATATGAATTTGGTGAGTACACAAAAGTTCAATCCATAGCAGTAAAGTACTTTTAAAAAATATTCTTATATGAATTAAATAGACAAATTGATTTCTCCAAGGAAAAATCAGCAGACTCATTCTATAAAGGGCCATACTGTAAATCTTCTGGCATAGTATTCCATAAAGTCTGTCATATTACTTAACCCTACTGCAGTGCCAACAAACAAACAAACAAACAAACCAGCAAGAGACAACAGGTAAGTGAACAGGTGTGCCTGTATGCCAATAAACCTTAATTGCAAAATACACAGGAGGCCAGATTAAGCACACAGACTACGAGTTGCAGAACCCTGTCCTAGGGGATGTAATTGGAATTTCAGAATTATAATGACGATGTACAATAATAATATAGCTATAGGTATTGGTACTTAAAATGATTCAATAGAGATAAACCCATTTGTATACAATAGGTTTATCTAATGAATTGAAATTTATCTCACCATAGGCTTTAAATTAAAGAACTGGTTTATATAGATTCATCTGTTTCTTGGAAATAAGTTTCTTCTGCAGAACATACAGTTTGTTAAAATAGTATCCAAACAGGGAGTGAATGCAAACCTTTCCAGAGATTGTATCTCCTAAAAGAAGTTGTGAGCTTTCAGACATTTACTAAAAGCCCATAATTACCTTCTGTGTATCTCCATCAGTGGTAGAGCACCTTTCACTTTAAAGGATAAGTATTGAGTTAATTATAGGGGAAATGCTATATAATCCCACTTGTGACTCTTACCTTGTTTTCTTTGCCCTTGCTAACAATAGTGAAAGAATCTAATAACTCCCCCTATTCTCCCTTCTCTTAATGGAGAGGAGCACAGCCTAAATTGTATCAATAGAACCAGCTATATTGTTTTAAACTTTGCAGAAGTAATGTTTAACAAACTTTTGGGCCGCTTATTCATATAACAGAAATGACAAATATATCTTCTCCTTTTCTCTCCCATTCCTTTTTCATGCTTCAATAGCTTCACAGTTTAATTCTGGTGGAGGGGAAAATAAATTGCCCACCCCTTGGATGAGAACTCTTGCCTCAGTGACAGTATATCCTTGCCAGGGAACATGTTATGCCTGTAAAATGTCCTATAAATGAGTTCTAAGTAATAGACAGCAGTCTATGAATGACATCCTCAAGGAGAATGCACTGCCCCTATTTCCTCCCCATGTGGTCTGAAAGTCAGGAGAGGTCTGACACAGTTGTATAATAAATAAATATCACAGTTCCTGAACTATCAATTCTTTATTCTTCTCATTTAATCCAAGAAATTTAACCCCTCTTTCTCCGTCTTCCCATTTAAACTAATTCATAGGAAGAAGAGAAGTATTTGGAGTCAAATGTAGACTCTTGTACTGCCTACCTGGGTAACCTTGCAAAACTATCTTTGTGTTTCTTTCTTTGTCTCTCTCTGCCTCGTGATCTCTCTTACTTAGAGTAGTTTCTGTTTCTTATTTTGGTCCTGTCAAATCTCCTACCTAGCACTTACATAGCAAGGATGTTAGAAATAATGATGGTAGTGAGCATAGTTCAGCCTACTGGATGGTATTTAGTAAACATCATTATCTGTACCTTAAGAAAGTGAAAAATGTATCTTTACCTTCAGTGATTTCCCTTTATCATCTATTGCATTTAAGTGAATCAGCAGTACCTCCATTATAACATTTAAGGTGTACTTTTTAAATTAATCTGCTTATACATCTGAATTCCCATTAAAATATGAGCTCCTTCAGGGCAGGTATTTTATGTTTCTTTATGTCTACAACACCTAGCACAGTGTGCGGCTCATAATATGCAATCAGCAAATGAGGGGGTGAATAATACGTGGGTAGAAGGTAGAAAGGGAAGGGGTGTTTTTAATCCCCTCATAATGAAAAAGCAATAGATCAATTAGACTGAAAGTGTGAAAACCATTTAATGAACAATTTCTGAGCAAGTAATATTTAGACATTTTTTAATCTTTGTACCAAAAGAGGAGGTGGAAATTTTTTTTTCCTGTTTTCTATTCTAAAACATAAATGTGCCTTTAAAAATAAATTCAGTATGCAATTATGCTTATAGGAAGATAATTTTTATTTCAGGTAGTCAAGTAAGAAAATGTTGGAGTGGGAGGAAGGCAAAAACAGGACTTTAAAAAAAAAATCTTTCTCATAAAGCAACCTGGAGATTGGAGCTCCCTTTGAAACCATTCATCACTTTTGAAGTACCAGGAGTAAGGTGGAGAATAGAAACTGTGTGATTAGGGGCTATCTGGTTATCTCTTTTGTTAAAATGCCCCTTTTCATAAATGATTCAGCTCATTTTTTTGACAAGGAGTGAACAGTCCATTTAAAGAGCTTAGCAAAATGTCTGTGTGTATGTGGATATGTGTGCGCATGTGTGCACATGGTTATAGGTGATTACAGAGAGAAGTTTGGCAAGGTTTGTAGAAGAAGTGAAGGCAATATATTCATTATCTGAAAAAAGTGCAAGCAAATTGTTGTGACATCTGCAAAATGGCAAAATAGGCAGTTCCTGACTTTCTCTCCTCCCTGAACAAACCAAATAAATAGCACAGAGATAACTTTCCTCTAAAAAGCAACCAGAAACTAGTTGAGAGTTTCCTATCCGCCACTGAAAAAAATATCTACATATTCAGGTAAGAAAAGCTGAGTCATTTATGCCTCAAACCCTGGTAATAGAACCTTACAATTAGGAAAGAATCCCAAACTCCCAGCGTGTCCTTAAGGAGTGAAGGGTTTGGACCACACATATAACATCACAAATTCTATAGATCTCACCTAAGGGACTAGTTCCTAAATCACTTAGGACATTCAGCAATTGTGTGTCTTCCAGAACTTAAGAGAACAAAAGGTAGTTTTAAATCTGCATGTGAGCATTCTTTGCTCCAATACTCCTCTTTTCAGTGAAGCACAAATATGCAATAATGCCCAGCTTCCAGTTTCTCTAGAAGAAGTCCGAGTATACATTTCCCTAGTTGCTAATCAAGGGTTGAGCCTCTAAATAAAGTTCATATACAACATCATTGGGACATAAGACATTCCTGAGTCTGTACAGGTATGGTAGACCTTTTTCGCACCTGCTCTCCTAGATATTTCCTGCCATCAAACCAAGTCTCTGGCTTCTCCCCAGAAGGTCTAAGTTTAGACACTGAGCAGCCCAACTAAAGAGAGTTAAATCTCCTAGTTCTGGCAAGAGATAAGGATCAGAAGAACCATAGAACCATAGAAAATAAAAAAGTGGTTTGAAATATTTATGGGAGAACTATCAGTGACGATTTCTCCTAGCACAATACAGAACAAGCAGGTAAATCACCCAGCTCCCAGTTTCTATCTGTAAGGGAGTTGACAACATGCCTAATGTTCTATCTTTCCCAGCTGCTGCCCATGTATCAGGCTTTTAACAAGTCTGCATCTGGAAGCTGACAGGGCAGGCAATTAGTAGTCCTCTGAGATCCTGAATGGGTTTATGGGTTTATGGGCACTTCTACAGCTCTTCTCCCTCCACTGGCTTGCTCCAGAGATAGAACCAAGCTTCCAGTCAACCCACTTATCTCTGACTACTACTGGAACCTGGCATTTACTAGGATCATGTGGATAAAATAATTTGCATTCTGATAAGAATATAGGCTTTTGCTACAAATCTACATTCTATATAGTAGGGAGTAAATGGAAGACAAATGTGAGCTTCCAGTTTATGCCTAAGGAAATATGGAACTGGGTCACAACTCAACTTCTCCCTCTGATTCTCCAGGGAATGGCTTTTATTCTGTAGTGAGGCACTAGCAGGTCTTGGAAGTGTTCATCTGGGAACTAGTAGAACTAAGATGGCAGTTTCAATGAGCACACATATTTGAGGTTCCCACAGTTTCTGACTATCCTGATCAAGTGAGGTTTAACTCCTCCCCCAAGAAAGTCAGTTTGACAAGACCAGAAGACATGATTGATTTAACCAATGTTTAGAAAACAATACAGAGAGTCAATGAAAATGAAGAAAGAGGAAAATATTTTTCAAAAAAGGAATAAGATAGTCTCTGGAAACCAACTATGGAATGAAAATAAGTGATTTGGTTGACAGAGAATTAAAAACAATGTTCAAAAAGATCAGATAAACACAGCAATGCTTGAAAAAATGAGAATTTCAAGAGACTAGAAATGTACAAATGTACTGAATAGAAATTATAGAGCTGAAAATTGCAATAACCAAACTGAAAAATTCAATAATAGACTATTAAACAGAAGCAAAGATCAATTAACTCAAAGAGATTATTGGCAATCATATCATCTGAGGATTAGAATGAAAAAGAAAAAAGAATGAAAGAAAAAGATAGCTTTCAGGATTAATTGTATCAAGTGTATCAACATATGCATTATGGGCTAGAGTAGTGACTCAGTGATAGAGTGCTTGCCTCCCATGTGTGAGGCCCTGAGTTCATGTAAATAGAATAAAAGATGCATTGACAACTAAAATATATATTTTTTTAAAAAACATATGCATCATGGAGTTAAGAAAGAAGAGAGAGAGAGAATGGTAGAAAGCTTATCTGAAGAAATAATAGCTAAATACTTTTCAAATATATAAAGTAGATAAAAAACAAGATTGATAAAGCTCAAAGAATAAGATTTAAATGAATCCAGAGAGACCCACAGAAGCATTATAATCAAATTGCTAAGAAGTTGGAGATTTTGAAAAGATCAAGAGAAAAAATCCATGTGTGATGTACAAGGTAAACTGTATAAGGTAATCTGCATTTTTTTTAAGAGAGAGAGAGAGAGAGAGAGAGAGAGAGAGAGAGAGAGAGAGAGAGAGAGAGAGAATTTTTTAAATATTTATTTTAGTTTTCGGCAGACACAACATCTTTGTTTGTATGTGGTGCTGGATCGAACCCAGGCCGAACGCATGCCAGGAAAGCTGCTACCACTTGAGCCACATCCCCAGCCCAATCTGCATGTTTTTATAAGAAATAAAATACTTTTTCAGATAAATGAAAGTTAAGGCAAGTTATCACCATTATATCTCACTTAAAAGAAATGCTAAAGAAGGAAATTCCTCAAAGTGAAATCAAAGGGTTATAATAATCAACAAAAAATCATTAGAACATAGAAAATTCAGTGGTTAAGATAAACATTTAGACATAAAGGCTATATATTATTATATAAGGGGTAATCATTTTTAATTCCACTTCAAAATTTATAAGGCAAATATATCTTTGAAAACTCTAATTAAATTACATTTGTGGATACAGAATGTAAATAGATGAAATGTGTGCATCAAGTGCATGTAATTTTTGGGGAAAAGGAAATGTGCAGTAATCTTATACATAAGCATGAGCAAAGTTAATTAGTTATCAGCTTAAAATACACTATTACAGATAGAAGATATTTTATGTAAGTTCCTTTGTAATGACAAAGAAAATACCTCTGGAAGTTACACAAAAGTAAAAAAAAATGGTGATCAAAACCAATTCATAAAACAAAAGCACATAACCTTAAAGAAGACATCAAGGGAGAGGAAGAGGGAAGAAATAACTATAGGACAACAGAAGACTGTAATTGAAATGTCAATAATAATAAACTCCTCCATATCAATAATTACTTTAAGTTAAATCTACTATACCCCCTAATAAAAATATGTCTAACATTTTTTTTAAATATTAAGATCCAAACCTAAGCTATCTATAAGAAACTCTCCAGGACACACATAGGCTGAAATTGAAGAGACAGCAAAAAGATATTCCATAAAAATACAACCCAAAAGAAAGCAGAAGTGGTTATATTTATATCAAAGTCAAATTTAAGTAAAAATCTGTCTCTTTAGAAACCAAGAAAATTATTACATAATGGTAAAAGCATCAATTCAACAGGAACATATAACAATTATTAACATATATGCATCTAACATCAAAGCACCTAATTATATGAAACAAATATTGACAGATCGGAAAGGAGAAATATGCATTTGTATATAAAATGTAAGAAATGGCAAAGAGTGCCAATTTGAGTTCTTCTTTTCCTGTCCATATCCATTTAGTTTCTTTAGTCTGTCTAATTGCTCTGGCCAGTGTTTCAAAAACTATGTTAAATAAAAGTGGTAAAAGAGGGCATCCCTGTCTTGTTCCAGTTTTTAGAGGGAACACTTTCAACTTTTCTCCATTTATAATGATGTTGGCCTGAGGCTTTTACAATGTTGAAATATGTTCCTGTTATTGCTAGCTTTTCTAGTATTTTGAGCAGGAAGGGTGCTGTATTTTGTTGAATGCTTTTTTTGCAATCTATTGAGATGATCATACTTAAATGAGATGATTATACTTAAATCTATTGATGTGATGAATTACATTTATTGATTTCCATCTGTTGAACCAAACTTGCATCCCTGGGATGAACCCCACTTGATCGTTGTGCACTATAATTTTGATATGTTTTTGTATTTGTTTTGCCAGAATTTTATTGAGAATTTTTGCATCTATATTTATTAGAGATATTGGTCTGAAGTTTTCATTCTTTGATGTATCTTTCCCTGGCTTTGGAATCAGGGTGATACTACAGGAACACAGCCACATCAATGTTTATAGCAACACAATTCACAATAGCTAAAGTGTGGAACCAACCTAGATGCCCTTCAGTAGATGAATGGATAATGAAAATGTGGTATGTGTACACAATGGAATACTATTCAGCATTAAAAGAATATAAAATCATGGAATTTGAAGGTATATGGATGAAGTTGGAGAATATAATGCTAAGTGAAGTTAACCAATCCCCCAAAACAAAATGCTGAATGTTTTCTCTGATATAAGGATGTTGATTCATAATGGAGTTGGTGGTTGGGGGAGCATGGGAGGATTAGACAAATTCTAGACAGGGGAAAGAAGGGAAGGGAGTGGGCATGGGGGAAGGAAAAAAGGTGGAATGAGATGGACATCATTACCCTAAGTGCATGTATGAAGACACAAATGGTGTGACTCTACTTTTTATACAACCAGAGATATTGTGCTCTATATGTGCAATATAAGTTGTAATGCATTCTGCTGTCATACCTAACAGATTATAACTAAAAAAATTTCAAAGTGACAATACATGACTTTCAATATTAGGTAGAATATTTACAAAGAAAATCAATAAAGGAAAAACAGAATGAACAACACTATAGGCCAAATGAATCTATACATGCAGAAATTTCCCACCAACAACAAAAGAACACACATTTTTCTCAAGTACCCATATAATATTCTTCAGGATGCATTGCATATAAGATAAGAAAACAAAAATTAAATAATTTAAGAAGACTGAAATAACTCCAAGTATCATTTCTGACTACAATAGAGTGAAATCAGAAAGCAATAACAGCAAGGGAATGGAAATATTTACAAGATGTGAAAATTATATAGTTTCCTCTTCAATAATATATGAATCAAATAGGAATATTCAAAGGAGGGTCTAAAAACATCACTAGACATCAAAAATGAAAATGCAATGTAATAAACCTTATGGGATCCAGTAAATGCAGAACTAAGAAGGCATTTTATAGAGATGAACACCTATGTTAACACAAAAGAAATATTTCAAATATACAACCTAACTTTACACCTCAAGGAGCTAGCTAAAAAAATAATAAATGCAAAGTGAGCACGAGGAAGGTGATCATAAAAATTAGGCCAGAAATAAATCAAATGTGAAAAAAATATAGAAAAAAATCAACATTGTCTTACTTCTTTGTGGAAGTATTGAGGACATGGAAACAGAGCTTAGAATAACAGTTGCCAAAGTAAGGAAGGTGGGGGATGGAGAGATTTTGGCAAAAGCATACAAAGCTGAAGGGATGGAGGATGAACTAGATTGGAGGTTAATGACTCTACTTAATAACATTGTCTGTCCACTGGACTTTGCCAAGGGCTTAGAGTTCAGAGGCCTTACCAGAAATAGAAAAATAAATAAATGATAATTAACTTAAAAGATTAGATATATTAACTCAATTGCAGTAATCATTTCACTACGTAAATATATATCTAATATGACTAAACATTATATTGTACACTTTAAATACACACAACAAAAATTTTTAAGATTCAGCAAGATACATCTTGCTTTCTTTCACTTTCCAAACTATTGTGTTCAACATCTAATAGGAGTAATTGAATTTATATGCAGAACTTTAACTATATGGAAGTCAGATAATGCTACTCTTATTTTTTAAGGAGTCTAATCTCAACAACTCAGGAGGGCAGATAGAAGAAAGGAGTATGAATTGTAAATGTCAGCAGGTCTTATCTATATTATACCTTGAGTTAAAAATAAACATTCAGAAATGCATACTGCCAATGTTTTACATTGCAATATGATCTTTTCGTTTATTGAATGAATCAACAAAAATTAGTTAGCAAGGTTAATTTATATCGGCATTACATCTTTTCTAAAGGTAAACTAATAAATTTTGTAAATAACATTTATTTCTAAATTCTACCTGCTTCAATTGTTTTCTCACTTGCATGCATCTAGGATATTAAAGTGTTCATTTTTGAGTAAGAATTATAGCAGAGAATGTTATCTCCAGATTTTTTTTCTCCTCTTTTTCTTCAAGACAGAACCTTAGTTGAATACATTGCCACTCACCCAAAAGACCATTAGTATCCAGACTCTCAGTTAGCTAGGTATGATCACATTTGATCAATGATACGGAAGTAGAAATGGCTGATTCTTCCAAGGCATTTTCTTAAAAAGGACTGAATGTGCCTGTCTATGCCCATTCACTGTCTAACAGCCTGGAACTTAAATGTGATGATCAGAGCTGGCTCTAGCAATCATACTGGCTTGTAAACATCCCCCTGGGAATGCTGAACAGTGAGCTGAAAGGTATCTGAGTTCCCATTGAAAGGAGGATATCATTTTTTTTTTTGCATTCTAATATTCTCAAAGGAAAAAAAAACTCTATGATGTTTGAAAATTAAATTTTATTTTGGTTTCAAATTTTAGGCCCAATTTTAAATTTTTCTTATCAAGTAATTCTTGGAAGCAACCCAAATAGAGGGATTGTTGAAAATAACCTGTACACAGGGCACTAAAACTCTAAAAGATCTGCCATGGGCTTACACATGTCAGTTATTCATTCATTATTCATTCACTCATTCTTTTAGTCACCAAGTCTATGTCAAGCACATCAGTATGTCAGGCACTGCACTGGAATGTAGTCATCCACATGTATTTCAAGCATACACATGGGAAGCTACTACTTCAAAAAGTTACCATGCTTTTTGAACCTATCAAATACGTAACCCAAGACTGTCTTATTGGCAGCCACTTCAGTATTATAATTTAAAGGGCATTGAAAAGCTTAGCACTTTAAATCTTTGATTTAAAATGAAGGGGATGATAAGGAAAAAAGACAATTCTTTGGGTTTCTTTTATTTTTTAAAAAAGAACACATTCTAATTCAAGATTAAAATTCAACTCAGAAATATCTACCTCAATTGATTGGCTAAAACCTCAAAATACCCTTCCACAAATTTGGTGTCTGGGACAAATATATTTTGCACTTATACAATATCAAATGATAAATAATGGATTGGATTCTAAATGACTGCTATCTGTCAACAGAGGGAAAAGTTGAGAAACCTTGGAAGCAAAAGGTCAATCTGGTGGTGAGACACTGGTGCAAAGGGCAGGCTAACTCCAAATAATTCATGGGAGAAGAAAAGACAGGTAAACAGTTCTCCCTCCCTGTGTCAAATCGTGTGTTGATAGCTATTTGTTGCATTTTTACATATGTTCAATTAGTTTCTGTAACATAATACTTGAGGACAAAGGCTCTTATGTTGGGAGAAATACTTGTGGGTGAGGTGAGGAGCCTTGTCTCTTACACTTCCAAAATTAGAAGTTGACTTGGCTATGTGTATTTTCAGAGAATATGATTTCCTAATGTTTAAAATCTCTCAATACACATATGTTTTGTATACTTAAAGTAGGAATTTACAGTCTCTTCTTTTGAAAAGACCTCATATCCAGATCTTCGGAACTACCCGTAAATCATTGTTGAAGTAAACAATGTTAAAAGCATAGGAAGAATCCAGAAGATAAATTTATCCAACGAGAGTTATAGGAGGCATTATTTTATGCTATAACAGACAGGATGCCTCTCTTAACTGAAAATGACAGGCAGAAGGAAAGGATTGCAACACACAATGAGCCACAGCCCTTAAAGTTATCGATGCAGGGACAACTTAAGCCTGATGAGACAGAGCCTTTATATAAGTTCAAAGCCATATCCTCACAGGATTGCTTTTCATATTGACTGACACCAGAAACATAGAGATCAACATTGGAACCTTGCAGAGATGAAAACGAAATAAGATGGGAAACTAAATGACAAACCAAATTAGTGGGATGTGCTATATATTCGGCTTCTTGGAGACACAAAACCCTTGTAATACAGGATTATAAATCTTTAGCCCTGAAGAGAGGAGATTTATATAATCATTATGAGAAAAAAAATAAATGATTTAATGTAATAAACAAAAGAACTCTTGTAAGCACTTTCATCAATATTTTAACATTATTCTTTTCTAAATATTGAAAGCTTGCAAACACATGTATTTTATTGTGTTGTTGTTGTTTTATATGTTATGGTTGTGGTTAATGTAAAAATTGGTACATTACTCAGTTTCCCATCACTGGAAATGAATACCTGACATGAGCTACTTATTGAAGAAAAGGAAGCTTATTTAGTTCACCATTTTGTCAGTTCATAGTCCAAAAGGCAAAGTATAGACTCCAGGGCAAAGGCCACTCATTGGCTCCATCACCTCGTGGTACAGACAGCAATGGGAGAGACCAGTGTAAAAAGCAAACAAATGGCTAAAGTTCAACCCAGGAGCAGTATGGGACTTGATTCTCTCTATCCACCCTCTTGAAAGTGATCAGACAGGAAATACCTCATGTCCCCCATGACCCAAGGACCCCACCTTAGATCCACATCTTAAAGACTGTACCACTATGGGATGGATGAAAGTCTCCAATTGCAATGGACTTTTGGGGGACACTCATATTACATTTTAAATTATAGTGTCCTTTGTTGTCATATAACAGGGTATTCCACTCACACATAAATGCATAGTGACAGGTATGTCTATGAGAGAGAGAGAGAGAGAGAGAGAGAGAGAGAGAGAGAGAGAGAAGGAAAATATACCTGTAAAAATACTATTCTGTCAAGGGAAAAAGTACTTTCAGAATACCTTTGGAGTTTATAAGGTAAAATGTATTTTAACAACAGTATATTTAAGAACCCTCTTTGAATATTTGTTTGTAATTTTTATACATAAATATAAAAAGGCTAAATATCATGTGGATAAGTAAAATGTCAATGGATCAACATTGAATATAAAATTTAAATAAGAGAAGGAAATATAAACAGTTGGCATATTGATTTATATTTCAAATATCACATAATTTATTTAAGGTGTATAAGAAAACAGAATTTATATTAAAGGTTTTATATATCATAGGTATCAGTGTGTATGAGAATATGTATGCTTTTATAATCATGTATGTATTTTTAAATCAAATTTATAACAACTCAGGTTCCCGTTTTTATCCATGTTAATAAATATTGTTCTAAAATTATGTTGAACAGCTACATATTCCAGATTATGGATAGATTATAACTTATTCAATCACTCTTACTTTAATACACATTTTTCCAACTTTTATAAGTAACATTTTTATAAACATAAGAACTTAACCTGAACAGGAGCACAGAAAAATTGGGGTCTATTTATCATCTATTATTACATCCCTGGTATCTAGAACAGTGCCTGACAAATACAAGATAGTTCATTACTATTTATTAAATGAATGAATGCTTTAGTTTACATCATGATACACAAATTCTTCACTGAGTTCTGTAATAATTTTCTAAGGTAAATTGTTAATGCAGAATTATTATATTCAAATAGTAATAACACTATATATGTATAATTGGTTTGAATCAAAGTATTAACAACTTATATAAATGCAATTAATCGGTGTAAAAATGTCAACCTGGTGACATTCACTGATAAGAGGTATTGTATTTAAACTTTTTTTTCAAAAATATTTTTTACATGATTTTAAAGTGTTATTTTATTTAACTTTTATTGGAAGACAACTGAAATTGAGCCTTGTCTCATGTTATTTCCTATTTGTATTTCTCCAATTTAAAAATATGCTGTTGTAATCTCTATTTTGGTGTGCTAGACCACATTAGGTTTCAAGTAATTATTGTGTGGTATCTTAGCTCAGTCATACTATTTTTTTTTTTTGTTTTCTGTGGTATCTCAACTCTTCATATCTTTGCTATTTGGTGGGTCACTTGAACAACATATTGTCTCATTTATCATGGTGTTTGGAAGCATATTTCTTTACACTTCCTTTTTTTAGTGCTTGCTCTATTGATTACATTACATATTCATAACATAGAACAGTCTACTAGATAGTGTCATTTTGTCAGTTTAAGTGAAGTGTGGAAACATCCCCAACATTCATTATCTCCATCCTTTATAGTAATATAGTATTAAATATTTCCTTTTATTACATTTAGGACCATACTATTATAATATTACTTCAACTGTCAAGCATAAGTTAGAAAATTCAAAAGAAGTATAAAATATTTACCCATGTTTTTGCATATGATGTGCTTTCTTCTTCCTGTTGTTACAGAATTTCTCCCATTATTATTTCAGTCTTGCAAAGATAAATTCCTCTGGCCATTATTTTAGGGTAAATCTACTAATGGCCAATTCTTCTAGGTTTCCTTTCTCATAGAGTATCTTGCTTGACCACTTCTTTATTTCTGTTATTCACTGGATGTAGGATTGCTGGGTTGCTGTTCCTTACTTTTAGGTCCTAAAAAATGTTGTAACACTTTATTCTCACACTGTATTTCTCATGAGAAATTATTTCTCACTTATATTACTTGTATTATTTTTATCTCTTCTAGATATAATGGTGTCTCTTTCTTATTAGTTTAAAGATTTTTTTTCTTTATATTTAGTTCCCAGATATTTGACTATGATATAACTTGATGTGTATTTCTTGGATTGTGTTTGAGATCCACTTATTTTCTTGAATCTGTAAATTTGTCTTTGACAAATGGAGAAGTTTTTAGCTACTTCCTTGAGTACTTTTTCTGTCCACCCTCATTTTCCTGGAAACAAAAATAAAGGGCACAAATATTAAATTATATTTTTTAGTCCCACTGAATTCTGGGGCTCTGTTCAATTAATTGTCAGTCTATATGTTCTGTTTTGTTTAGATTTTGTAATCTCTGCTTCCTATCTCCTAGTTCACTAATTCTTTCCTCTGTTTCTTCCCAGGAACGAACATCTATCTATTTGTTTTGTGTTTGGGAAGGGGTTATTTTAATTTTTCAGTTCTATAATAATTTCATTTTAATCCTTCTTCCTATCTTCTGTTTATTTATTAACTCATTTTCTTTTGCCAAAACTTTCCATTTTCAATTTGTGTGATGACTGTTTTAAAGTCTTTGCCAGATAATTGTGACATCTCTTTCATTTTGGTGGTGGAATCTACTGCCTTTTCTTGTTCAGTTTAAGATCTTCCTAGTTCTCAGTATGAAGAGTAATTTCAATGGAAATCCTATACATTTCGTGTTACGATGTGAAGCTCTAGACATTATTTTAAAATTCTGTTTTAGCAGGTTTCCTCAGACTGTTGTAGCAGTGGGAGGGTGGAGGGGACCACGTCATTACCACCAGGAGTTGGCTGATGAAGGACAGGTCTCCATTGGGCCTCTGCTGGGCCCACTGCTGATGGGGGAAAGAGGAAGTACTTCCTACAGGCCTGTATTAATATGTCCCAACTGGATGGGAGACTGGTGAGAGTGACCCTTTTTCTGCTGGGCAGTGGTGAAAGTCTTGACTCTCCCCTACTCTTCCTTCCATGTCCCCACAACAGGCAGAGAAAGGAGTGCCTTATCACTGCTGTGTGGAGTGGAAATTCCATTCCCCACATGCTTAAGGCTGATATTGCCATGGGTATAATGGAGATTTTGCTACTGTTCAGTAAAAATGAAAGTACTGGTTCTCTACTGAACTTTTTCTGATACCATCCAGGGAGAGGGCAATGTGATTTGGCTACCCTCTTACTATCTGAAAATCTATTCTCCATTTGGTCTTTGCTAGCATGCAAACTGTCTCAATACTCCTCTGACCTTCCCCTCGTAATATTTGGCTAGAATATAGAACTATTTTAACTTTTCTCCCTTGCTTCATTTTCTCTCTTCTAATCCTTTGATTAGATAGAACAGATTGTTTAGGGGATTTTTTTTTCTCTTTTTTTCCCCACCTGTGTCCATTGGTGCTTCTGAGATGCTGGCTTCTTGAACTTTAAATCAGAAATATACAAGAAAACCCAGAAAATCCCTCACCATGTCACTGCTGGTATCCTGTTCTCCCTCAGCAATGTGCATCTTCTTTCC
Source organism: Marmota monax (assembly GCF_021218885.2). Lineage (NCBI taxonomy): Eukaryota > Metazoa > Chordata > Mammalia > Rodentia > Sciuridae > Marmota > Marmota monax. The sequence goes on from NW_026694618.1 coordinate 759,086, forward strand.
ATATTTCAGAGCCTTATTATGTTTACTCTACATTATGCCCAGTATTTTAGTTGTATTCAATGAAAGGAATAGACAATGCCATCTTCCTGGAAATTAAAGCTATCTATATTTTCTTATGTCCTTACAAGTATGTGTTTATAATCACAGGAGAGTGGCTGATATTTTTTTTTTCATTCCAGTCATATTCAGACAGGATAAAAGTCACTAATTCAGAACTGAAATGAGGCAAATATGTATATTGTTTTCTAAATTGAGTTTAAGTTTTTAATACAATCCATATTTTCAAGTGCCAATTTTACCTTTATGACACTCCTTAAAATATTTTGGTTTCATTTTTTCCACAGTTATGGTAACAGTTTAGAACCACAGTAGAGAATTATAAAAACTGTATGATGGTAAAGCCAGATCTTGTAAAAGTGGAAGAAGATATTTTCTTTTATCATAGCCTTTGGAAATTGAGTGCAAATGGCTGCTTTTTAAATTCAAATACTTATAATGTACTGTATAAATAGGGACAATAATTGATTTGTATTGCTTATCTCATTTGCATTTGATATACTTCAGCAACTTTTTTCTTGAAGCCATTAACAGCACACTGCACAGACAGGATAAAAGTCACTAATTAAGAGACTGTCCACCCACACTCAGGAACATAACATGATGATGATGATGATGATGATGATGATAATGATTAGATATTTTTGTGAATGTCACGCATTTAAAATGCAAGTTTATCTACAGTTTGTGTCACATATAATGACAAAAGGAATGAAAACAAAGGTTCCAAAGTTTGCAGATGTGTCCCTAGCTTTATGATTTCTTTTCAGAAAATTTGTTTCGTGGAGTAAGAGTTATTTCAAACTTTCTTTTCTCTTTTCCGAAAGGAGGTGTTGCTTTGCAGGTCACTTTAACCAAGAAATAACAGGGGTCAAGCTGTTGTCAGTTCCTTATTTCACCCTTTAAACTGTCATGAGAGGGGAGAGCATCTTCTGGCAGCACATGTTCAAGACTATGAGGTGGATGAAAGAAAAGGTGGGGTGCCAAGCATTAGTTTTCAGACTCAATTTTTCCCTAAGAAGGTTGGAATTGTGAACATGGGTTAGTCCTTAACCTTGAAGAGACCTGATTACCAAATTTATGAATCATTGCAAACAATATTGAACTTCAGTTTTCTCTTTTAAAAGAAGATAATAACTAATATACAAAGAAATATGAGAATATTATAAAAGAACATATGTAAAGAAACTGACCTGCATAAGTCATATCCTCATATTTAATATTATTAAGTATTTAAAATTTATTCATAATAGTTATATTGCACAATAAACACTGAGAAAGAACCAAGGATTACTCACTTTTGTATCTGTTGCTCCAGGAACAGTTTCAGGAACACAGTGACAGCTGAGAAAATGAACATTATTGTCCATGCTATCACTTCAACATAACCAGCTATAATTTCCTTACCCAGTAGATCAGTATAAAATGAATATGTATAAAGAATAGTTTTAAAATATGTGTAGAATATAGACTATGAGGAATATTTATCTCTTTATTTTCTGCTTTAAAGAACTCAAACACAACTGTGTCATCCTTTGCACTAATTTATAGCTTTCATAAATACATTTATAAGCTTAAAATGCATTTTTTTGGTTTTTTGAGTTTAAGAAATTTTGATAAAAGGAACTATGCTTACATTTTTATAATTTTCCTTTTACTATATAGCATATTGTACCCACAATTCATCTACTTATTATATGTAGCTATAGTTTCTTCTCCTTTTTTACAAGTATGGATTACTCTATCATAATATATCATAATGAATTAAGTCTATTTTCAGTAGCTTTGGGGTATTATTGATTTTTATATTAAAGTAAAAATCAATTAAAATATGAACATGCTTAAATACATTTTCCAAAGCACATATTTTTCTCTGTGATGTTTACCTATGTAATTTTTGTATTATAGGATATCCTCAGATGAATCACATAATTCTTTGAAAGGAGTTTTTATATATTTCTAATTTCAGCATGAAGGATTAATAGTCAGAAGGTCGTCCTTTTTCATAAGCAACTATAAAACCAGGCAAAATAGACAAATATAATTTTCAGTGAGTTGAGAACAGATAGAAGAACACTGTAATGCCTGGGGGGAGGAAAGCAAGTTAAGCAAGCCCTATGATTGCACCAACTTATTTGTTGCAGAATTTTCCAGGTCACAGTTGTTGAAGGAGGAAACAAACAGAGGACAACACTCTCAATGAGTCTATGAGATATAGATAGAGGGTAGGGAATCTGAAACAGCTAGAAATTTTAGGGTAGACTCAGAGATTTCCAGAAACAAGCAGATGACAGTCGTCCCAAATTAGTCTTATAATAAATAAAGGTTTCTTCTTCATCAATTATAGAAAAATAAATATCAAACTTCAAGGGATAAAAAAGATATTTCAGTTACTTAACAAATACCAGGCACGTTTAAAATGTCTAGATCCCATAAAAATTATCACAATAATAAAAGGATATAAAATATGACCCAAAGGCAGGAGAAATAAAAATGACTGATCCATAGAGACAGACCTAGACATTACAAAACTAATAAAACAAGTCATCAAGGACCTGAAAGAACCTATCAATTTTATAAACATGCTAAAAAATATAAAAGGAATTGATGAGATAATAAAATGTGTTTCTGTGTGTGCATGTGTGTATAATCTAATGGAAACTTTTAGAGACGAAAAAATGAATTATCTTCATGATAAAAAATTGAGCTTTCAAGACATGCAAAGACATGGAAAATCATTAGATGTATATTGCTAAGTGAAAGAAGCAAGACTGGAAAGGCAACATATTTTTGATTCCACTATATGACATTCTGGAAAAGAAAAAAATATAGACACAGTAAAAAGGATTAGTGATGAAACTATTATGAAAAATTTAATAATGGTGAATGTAGAACATTATATATTTGTCAAGACTCATAGAACCATGAGACACAAAAAATTGAATTCTATTTTAAATTTTGTACTTTTGATAATAGTAATAATACCTGTTCATAAATTGTGACAAATATACCAAACTACTGCAAGATATAAATGAAAAGGAAAATTATGGCTCCTAAGGAAAGAAGGTATATGAAAGATCCCTAGATTTTCTGCTCTTGTTTTTTTAGTAAATCTAATCCTCTCCCCCTGAAAAAATAAATTTTATATCCAGGCATGTTGGTGGATGCTTGTATTTTAAGCAACTCATGAGGCTGAGTCAAGAGCACCAAAAGTTCTAAGTAAGCCTTGGCAACTTAGCAAGACCCTGCCTCAAAATAAGAAATGAAAGGGATAGGGATATAGCTCAGTGGTAGAGCATCCCTAGATTCAATATGCAGTGCCAAATAAATAAATACATTTATTCATTTTATTAATTCATATGTTTCAAAATATAATATCTGAACAGAAAATAAAATTAGATAAGATTAAAAGTCAATTAGATACTACAGAAGGAAATTAATGAACCATAATATATAGTAATAAAAATAATCTGATATGAAGCATGCAGAGAAAAAAAAAGGCTGAAAATATAGCCTAAATGAGCTGTGAAAAATAAGTATTGCAATTTACATGTATTTGGAGTGTTTTGAAATAGAAGAAGAGAGGGAAAAAAGCATTTTTTAAAGAAAGGGCAGAAATTTAACGAAAGCTAGAAACACACAGATTCAAATACTTTAATGAGTTCAAAGCAGATGAATAATAAATAAAACCATGCCAAGGAACATTAGAATCTAAAAGCTAAAACCTGTGAAAAAAAGTGATTTCAAAAAACAAATATAAAATTCATGTTACATGGAAGAGGGAAATGACAGGAAGTGCAACAAACTTCTTGTAAGAAGCCATGCAAACAAGGCAAGAGAAAAACATGAAATTTCTAAGACAAAAATGTCATCAACTTAGAATTCTATACCCTATGAAAATACCTTTTCAAATCAAATGAATTTCAAACATTTTTAAAAATTGGAGATAATTCTCTGCCAACATATATGCACTATAAGAAATATAAAAGTTATTCCAAGAAATAAAAAACAGATTAAAAACTTGCATTTTACCCAAATTAACTGGCAATTTATAAAAAGGACAAGAAAACATAACTAAGAGGGTTTTACTTAAGGAAGGCAGGAATGACTTTATATTTGAAATCAATGATTACAATACTTACTATCAAAATACTAATAAAGAAATGTCATATGATAATACTAATAGGAAACATTTGTAAAATTCAACATGCATTTCTAATTAAAGTAAAAACTTGGGGATAGATGGGACACACCTCAAAATTATAAATAATATACATTACACACTGAAAGCCACTACCATACTAAATGGAGAAAACCTGAAATTATTTTCTGTAAAATCAGAAACAGTCATAGGTACCCACTCTTATGACTGCTATTCAATATATTTCTTGACATTCTAGCCTGATTGAAGGAAATGAAAGGAATACAAATAGGAAACAGAGAAGCCTAATTATCTCTGTTCATTGATGACATGATCCTATATCTAGAATACCCAAAAATCTCCACCAGAAGTCTTCTAGAACTTATAAACATACAGAAGTCAATAGCTTTCCTATACTCTAATAATGAGTCTGCTGTGAAAGAAACAAGGAAAACTATTTTATTCAAAATAACCTCAAAAATGAAAATTGGGAATAAATCTAACAAAACAGGTTAAAGTGAGAGCTACAAAACACTAAAGAAAGGAACTGAAGCAGTTCTTACAAGATAGAAAGAACTCTTGTGTAGTTGGATGGACAGAATTAATATTGTCAAAATAGCTATATTACCAAAAGCATTATACAGATTCAATGTAATCCCCAACAAAATACCAAAGACATTTTTCATACTAGGAAAAATATTCCCAAATTCATTCAAAAGAATAAAACACCCAGAATAGCAAAATCAATCCTGAACAAGAAAAGCAATGTTGGAGGCATCAAAATACCTATCTCAAAATATACTACAACTCTATAATAACAAAGTCAGCATGGTACCAAAAAGACATGAAGACCAATGGAATAGAATATATGACACAGAGAAAAACCCACGTGGATAAAGTTATGTGATATTCAACAAAAGTGCCAAAAACACATGTTGGAGAAGAGATAGCCTTTATAACAAATGGAGCTGGGTAAATTGGATATTCATATGTATAAAATTCAAGCAAGATCATTATCTTTCACCCTAAAAAATGGTAAACTCAAAGTGGATCAAAGAGCTATGAAATAAATCAGAAAATTTGCAACAGCTAGAAAACATAGGTTCAGCACTGTGTCATATTTGTACAAATACTGAATTCCTTACAAAGACCCCTAAATCTCAAGAAATAAAACAAAGAATCAATAAATGTGATGACATCAAATGAAATAGTTCCTGCACAGCAAAGGAAACAAGAATGTGAAGACAGAGACTACAAAATGAGAGAGCTTTGCTGGCTGCACCTGTGGCAAAGGATTAATATCCAAAATATATAAATAACTCAAAAAACTTACCACCAAATAGTAATAGTAGTAATAGTAGTAGTAGTAGTAATAATCATCCAATTAATAAATGGGCAAAAGCTCTAAACAAACATTTCTCAAAAACAGAAAATAGCCAGTAAATATATGAAAATTTGTTCACCATTCATAGCAATTGAGGAAATGCAAATCAATTGAGATTTTATCTTGCTCCAGTTAGAAAAGCATTCATCAAGTACACAAATAATAATAAATGCTGGTGAGGATGTAGGGGGAAAGGTACACTCATACATTATTAATATAACTGCAAATTAGAACAACTTCTTAGGAAAGCAATATGAAGACTCCTCAAAAGACCATGGATGAAATGATTACATTACCCAGCTACCCCATTCCTTGGTATTTATCCAGAAGAATTCAAATCAGCATACCACAGGAATACCTGAAGTTTATAGTAGCTCAATTCACAATAGGCAAGTTTTGGAATCAGTCCAGGTGCTGTTAAACAGATAAATTGACAAAAAAAAAGTGGTATCTAAACAATGAATTTTCATTCACCATAAAGAAGAAAGAAATTATGGCATTTGTTGTAAATAGATGAAACTGGAGGACATCATACTAAGTGAGATAAGCCAATTCCAAAAAGCCAAAGGCCAAATATTTTCTCTGATATTCATATGCTAATCCATAAGAGGGTGGAGGGGACTAAGAAAGAATGAAGAAACTTTAGAATAGGCAGAGGGAAGTGAGAGGAGGGGAGTGGGTGTGGGGGTGGGAGGATAGTAGAATGAGATGGACATTATTACACTATGTACACATATGACTGCACTAATAGTGTTACTCTGCATTGTATACAGCCTGAGAAATACAAATTTGTGCTCCATTTGTGTACAATGAGTTGAAATACATTCTGCTGTCATGTATAACTAATTAGAACAAAATAAAATAAATAAATAAACAAATAAATAAATAAATGTTTTAAAAAGGGGATTAGCCTGCCTTTAAAAAAAAATTACTGCAATGCTATAGTAAGCAAGGTAGTGGGTGATTGGTATAAAAACAGACATATGAATCAACAAAACGAAATAGAGTTTTCAGAAACAGACCTAAACATATGGTCAATTACTGTTCAATGAATGTGCCACAGTACTTCAATAATGAATGGATTAGTTTTCAAAAATTTTATTGAAACAATCAGATACTTTTGTTAAAGATACTTTTGTAAAGGAATATACCCCAACCCTTACCTCACACCACATAGTTAACTCAAAACAGATTACAGGTTGAAGCTTGAGCTAAAATTGATCATGAAAATGTTCATAGAAGTTTTATTTATAAAAGATCCACATTGCCCATCAACTGTAAATAAAACATTATGCTTCACATTGAACAATAAAAGATAATGGTAAAACAGGACAAATTCAAAGTTTAGAAAAGACAGTTGTACCTGAAAGCAGATAAGTGAATGTCCATTGTGGCCAGTACAGGGAAGGGATTCACTGCAATGGAAAATGAGGAAACATTTTAGAGTCATAAAACTATTCTATATTTTGATTGCCATGATAGTTATACAACCATATACATATAAATATGTATGATGAAATTAAATATAAATTGATGAAATTTAATGTATATAATTACTGACATTATATGCAAGTTATAAAATATTACTAATAAAGAATTTTTAAAAGTATTTTTGTATGATTAGATTTCTAAGCACTGATGAGCATAATACATGCTCAAAATCCTCAAACTTGGTATTGAATGACTTTCCGTAAGTGACTAATTGAAGTTATACCTAATTTTGGTTAAATTGGTTTCCCTTTATAACTAATGAGGATAAGTATCATTTCAGTTGTTTATTGGCCATTTTATGTACTCTTCTTAAAAATTCTCTTTCAGTTTTTTTTTTCTAATTTCATTATAGATTTGCTTATTCTTATCATATTGATTTGAAGGAATCATTTGAGATAATACTTATTTATCAAATGTTATTTCATATATGAGTTTTCAGTTATTTATTATGTCTTTTGATGGACAGTTCTTAATTTTACTCTAATCAAGTTGATCTTTATTTTTGTTTTCATTTTATTAATTATATTTGTATCTAGGAAGGATATTGATATTCCTTGCCTAGTTCAAAAACTAATTTGTGTATATATAGTCTTTCCCGAATAACTTTCACCTCATTAAAATGGAAATTTAGTTATGAAATAAATTAAGAATATATTTCTTAATCTTCTCTGTATAAGGAATTATCCAAGCCAAATAAAGAAAGAAAGAAAGACTTTCCCCTGCTTATCTGCCATGTCGGTTTTGTCAAATATTAATTTCCTCATATATACACATGGATGAATTTTTGGACTTGTTATTCTGTTTCACAGGACTATTCATCTATTTTGGATCTATTATTAAATAATTCTCATTGTTGTTTTCAAAATAAATTGCTTCAACCTGATACAATTTTTAATATAAAAATTTCTACCACTAGATGTTTATTATGCTTGCCCGCTTGTGTTCTGCATGTTATAGAAGGAACTTTTCTTCAAGAAAACAATTGTGTTAAATTATTTTAAAATTTAACTATTCTATTTTTTATTAGTTAGTTATGTCCTTAATATGCACTGTTATTCTTTGACAGTGGCTGAAATGTAAACATAAGAACTTAAAAATACTCTATTACTTATAAAAGTTAATTAGATGATTATCTTTACACCCCAGAGAAATGTTTATTTGTTCTTTGACATCTAGTAAATGTGTGGGCTTTATAATATATCTTAATTGTATGAGAAGTAAATATTTAAAATGCTATTTATACTATAAGAAACCATTTCCCAATATATTTTACTCTCTTTTCTACCTTTTAATAAACTTGACTGAAACAATAACCATAGTACTGCCTTGAATAAAATTTTAGGATATTTTTACATCAATAAAGCATATTATTACATATTCTCTATGCTCAAGATTTTAGCCTGTAGTTATTTTTTTCAAGATATTTCTCACCACAGCCATAATTTTATTGATGTGTTAATTCTATTTACCTAAAGTTACATAGTCTTTACTCTTCTTATGGGAATACAGATTTATGGAAGAATTACATAATTCACTAGCTTGAAATGAGTGGCACCTTATAAGGAATCTAACTTTTATCATTCCAGAATTTTACAAATTCTGAATACATTTTAAGGAAAACTTTGAGCATGATTTAGCTACAGCTCAGTTGTTCCTTTCCTCTATTTAATTTGCTTCAATTATGTCACTTGCATTAAGGTAAATAGTGTAATTTATTATAAATGTCAAACTTCACATTTCACTTCCTTGATTGATTTCAGCTATTTAGAAATTATGGCATTGTACTTGTTGCCACATTTCAGCAAACACCACAGCTTGCAGCACTTTCACTCTTTTCAGTCCTCCTTATTTTATTTTTGAACCAAATCAGAAACACTTTAATATATACTGTTTCATCTAAATATTTATAATTTATAAAACTCCAAAATATTAACCGCATTCCCTTTAATGACATTTATTTCCTTCATCTTGGAACACCAGTGTTCCTTTCCCATTGAGGAGATATTCAGATTAGTCAAAAAAGGCTGTTCCCCCCCCCCCCCGGCCTACTCAGAATTTCAGGTACTGACTAATATAGTATTCAAAAAGCATTCTGTATCCAAATAATATATGAATACCAGGCAAAAAATTATCCCCTCATAATGCAGGACTCAATGTCTGAAGGAAAAATAAAACACCCAGGGAATAGTTGCCTGAGAAATAGAAACTCACACATTTCACATTTCATAGCAATAACCAGGTTCAGCCAATATTTTAAACAATAAGAGTTGTAATATGGATACAGAATTTTGTTCTGCTTCAAATGTGATATGTACACATAAAATTGCAAATATTCCTTTCTATAAACCTGTAAACATATTTAATCCAAACTACTAACAATCACTTGAGCTACAATAATTGATATAAAATATCCATACCATTTACAGTTGAACATTGACTAACAAAAATAATAATGATAATATTGTGCTGTGTTATATCTCTAAATAGATGTGTTTGACAACTGCAGAAGGGACTGAATCAATTGTTTATTGTATTTCCTACATCTATATGTTGTTTTTACCTATGCATTTTTAAAGACCCGACAATTATTAGAAGATTTGGAAGTGACTGGATTCATGAATCTGTTAAGATGATATTTCCATGGATAAACACCGTAAAGAGATTATTAATTAGCCTAGCCCATCTTCAGACTTCTATTGACAACATAAAATTATGCTTTATCTTGAATTTATCATTTAGATGATTTATCTACAATTGATGTTCTTCTGCAATGTTTTTTATTTCTAGGAAACTTTAAGAAAAATGAGGGCTGGGGTTGTGGTTCAGTGGCCGCGCACTTGCCTAGCATGTGTGTGACACTGGGTTTGATTCTCAGCATCACATATAATAAGTGAAGATCCATTGACAACTAAAAAGAATATTTTAAAAATGAGATAAAATTAAGACATGATTTTTTCTCATTGACTCTCAAATGTCTTCCTCCTTTTCCAAAATAAAAACCATGGCAGCTACTATGAGTTAGTTCACCCTCAATACCACCTCACTCTCTTTCCTCTTTGTCTCCTTCAGCCTGAGGAATAGAAAACAAGTGATCAAATTCCCTGTGCTCCCACAGTTGACAGGAGTAGAAAGGTCCATGAGACCTAATTGTGGTCAATGAGATGAAAGCTTAAGCCCCCATGTCCTATGCAGATATCTTCTATTTCTTTTCTCCCAGCTCCTCCTCTTCCTCCTGAAATGCATATTCAGTGCCCAAAAATGCAGTAACCATATGGATTCTACTTTGAACAAAAGCAACATATTAAGAATAACAGGTCAGAAAGGAATAAGCCTGCAGTTTTGATGAACATGCTGAGCAGCTTCATAAACCCTTACATACTGACTATCACTTCTCATTTGCATATGGACATATATTCCTTATGCTGTTAGTTTGCTTTTTTTTTCTTTTTTTCAAGTAGTCTGTTGCTTTCAGACTCAATTTGAACCCTAGAGAATGAAAAAATCTTCTAAAAAAAGAAGATGATTTTCTGGTAAGAAGATGATGAAGGAGGAAGGAAATTAAAGGATAAGAAACATGAAAAAAATTATATAGAGATTAACTTTATCCATTTTCCCATATTAAAGAGAGGTATGTCTAACTTAAACAGCAGTGTTTGTCATTTACAACCCATTAACTGTATGTGTGTCTAGATATATGTGAAGATAGAATGAGAGAGAGAGAGAGAAAGAGAGAGAGAACAGGTGTGGGAGGGTCTAAGAATCTCCTGAGTCTCTCCACTTCAAAATTAATACTATTTAAAAAGATGTAGGTCTGTCCCTCTAACTTGATTGAAGTTGGTTATTGCCCTCCAATAACCTGAGAACTAGGAAAGACTTGAACTTCCAATGTGCACTTAAAAATCAGGACACTAACTAACACCTGGGTTTGAGAATAACTCTGTAGTTCCAGGGAGGCTAAGAAACATTAGGAGAAAAAAAGAACCTAACAATAATCCTCAAGGGACAGGAACACTTGACAGCTTATTGAGGTAAGGCATCAAGGCAGAGGAAGATAAGATGGTTTACTCACATTTATTTTGAAAAGACTATGCTTTTTCTGCTTTAGCACAAAAAACAAATTATTTAATTGATATACTATACGCTGTAACACCTTCTTTTGGTGTACAAAATACATCTTCTCAATGCACTCCAAAGGTACCAGAAACTGTGGAGAACAGAGCTATGCATGCTGAGAGCTTCCTGGCATGAGCATGTGTGACTAAAACCCTTGCCTTGTCATAGGATAAACAGGCATTGTCTTATAGGTGAGAATAAGTTATCCACTTGGTATAGGAAATTTCTGGATAAAATAGTTCAGGCAAGATGTACGTGAGATGAAAGAGCTCATAATGTAATTACTGAGAGATGAAGTGAGACCTTGGAAAATAAATGCACTTTTCTCTTTACCTTTTTGATTTCAGATAGTCAGGTTAATTAACCCAAAGTATTCATCTTCTGGAACAGTGCAGTGATGCAAAAGTATAGGAGGAGATTGAGATTTGTTGCAAAGAGCAAAAAGCAATTAATAGTTAGCTTCCGGATTCTCAAAGTAGAATCCAGTTCAAGACAATAGCCTTGCAAACCAAACTATTGAGAAGATTGAAGATATTTTAAAGAAATTTATCTTCCATTTTAGATATTAAAAAAAACTGAGCATGAAGGATTCACATCTTAATATTTTCTTTGGACAACAGAAAAAGCAAACACCTTTGTTCACCGTGAAAGCCTTGCTTTTAGCATCAAGCAGAAGACAGAGGTAGTGTTGAGGAGCAAATAAGGGAAAAAGTCATTTCTGGCTTGGTAGTTTCTTGAAAGGAGAAGAGAGTAAAAATGAGAAATATAGGAGCAATATATGTGCAATATATGTGCAATATATGTGCAATATATGCAATTTTCCACCCTAAAGTCCTGACCCAGAAAGAAGGAAATGAATTCCATAAGTGAGCATTACATTAAACTTGAATAGTGGGATTGGCTTTGCATAAGACCATTTTGGCAAAGGAAGGAACTTCAGCCTTTACTGGTTTATTTCACAATGTGGCTTTCCTTTCTAACCTGACACTTTACTATGATACTTTTGGCGAACAGCACCCTTCTAAATATGCAAAAGGTCTAAACACTGTTGGCTGTGGTTGGTTGTCTGCTTTGGAATTGAACTTTCCTCTCCAAATAAATTCAGACATGGAGCCCGAGATAGAGACTGAGACAGAGAGAGAGAAGGAATTAGTGTTCAGCTTCTGACATAAGAAAGCAATAAAATTTTGAGGGCAAAAGTCTTTTTTCTAATCTCTTTAGATTTCATTTAGCATATCAATAAGCTAAAAATAGCAGACTCTGACTAAGGTATTCTCCTAAGATTTGAAAAATATATCTTCACTTTCCAATATGGAATGGCTATGACTTTAATGTCAGAAAAGAGGATAGAACATAATGAAAATAAAAGAAAACTCCACTTATTTGCCATCTTTGGCAACTGTCGGGAGGGAAAAATAAGAGTGTTGAGACTTGATTAAAAAAATTAGTAATACCTGATACCAACCTAGAGTGCAGTCAGATTAAAACAAACTTGATCAAAAAAAGGGGGGCTATAAGATTTCACTTACCTTGGCTACTATTAGTTCCAGGCAGTTGAGCAAAGAACCAGATGTCAGAGTGAAGTTTGTTCATGGTGAAATAAGAGGACCCCACAGCAGAAGCTGGGAGTGATAAAAAGGCAGAAACCCTATATAAGACATGGAGAGACACAGTTGGTGTCTGCAGCCAGTGAAAGTTGAGGAGAAACTTAACTCAGCAACAAGAAACTGTTTGATAATCTTGGGGAGAACTTCTTGACACAGAATACTTGACTGCAGTTTTTACAGGATGAAGAATTCAATTTTAAATTCCATAGTAAATGCACCACCAAAGGCAATAGGGAACATTTCCTCAGAAATCATAGAAATGAGAAGACATTGAAGATTAAGGATCTCAAATCTCCTCCATTAAAAGGTGTTATGGTTTAGATATGAAGCATCCCCCAAAAGCTCATGTGTAAGACAATATAAAAGTTTTCAGAGGCCAAATGATTAGATTATGAGATTTATAACCTAATTAGTGGATTAAACTACTGATATGTATTAACTGGGCAGTCTGTCTACAGGTAGAGTGTGGCTGTAGGTCTGTAGGGGTTTATATTTTGCTGATGGCAAGTGTAGCTGTTTCTGCTTCCTAGTGACTACGTCCTGAGTTGCTTCCCTCCACCATGTCCTTCTGATATGATGTTGTGCCTCAACTTGAACCCAAAGCTATAGAAATTCATGGACTGAACCTTTGAAACCAGGAGCCAAAATAAACTTTCCTCCTCTAAGTTGTTCTTGTAAGGTAGTTACATGGTCACAGCAATAAAAAAAGCAACACAGAAATTGGTGCTGAAACATGGAACTGTTGCTGTGACTAATATGACCACATGGTTCAGAAGCCTCTGGAACATTTTGGAGTTTGTGGAAGCATTTTGAAAAGTTTAGAGATGCAAAATGGAAGAGTTTTAGAGCATTGTAGGTGTTCAATGGCCAATTCTGCAGGGAGCTCAAAAGACCAGAATGCCAAAAATACTTCAGAGAGTAAAGACTGTGCTCATAAAGAAACAGTGAAATAGCTTGGGTGCATCTCAGGAAGAGAAGGAATTATTAGATTATGAGAGGTATGACCTAATTAGTAGATTATTCTATTGATATGGATTAACTGGGCAGTAATTATAAGCAGGTAGGGCGTGGCTGAATGAACTAGGTCACAGGGCAGTGTGACATTGTGTTTTGTATTCTGTCCCTGGTAAGCAGAGGTCTGTCTCTGCTTCCTGGTGGCCATGTCTGAGCTGCTTCCCTCAATTACTGTCTTCTGCCATGATGCTCTGACTCATCTTGGGCTCTCAGTTTTGGAGTCAGTTGACCATAGACTTTACCTCCAAAACTAAGAGCCAAAATAAACTTTTCTGCCTCAAAGTTGTTTTTGTTGGGGTTTTGGTCCCAGAGATTAAAAGCTAAATAAAATAGAAAGTTGTATAGTTGAGATACTTTGAACTATCTGCAGGTAAGGATGTTTTATTTTCACCCATATATAGATTGATATATAGATTGATAATTTTACAAATTGGAATTAATATAAAGATGAAACTAACAGACATATAAAATTCAAGGCACAAACTTTTAAAATTCCTATTCAAAGAGTGGATATTGCAGGCTGTCATTCCTAGTCTTCTGAGGAACTTCCACAATGTTTTCCAATGTGGTCCTATTTATTTGCAGTCCCACTAAATTTTTCCAAAAGAACTTAAATCAACATTCTGTGGTATTATGTATGAATAAACTGCACTAATAAAAAGTAAAAGATCATATTAAACTTATATAAAATACTTCTTTAAAATGTATAAAATTATCTATGTGTTTATTCTAAATTTCTGCAACCAACTCTTATGGACCAGTTATGACAATTTTTTAAGGCATCCCTAGTCAGAAGATCATCCTTTGAGTGTCTGTGCTAAGGTTACTCTTTGCTCTTTCTTCATATAACTGGATTCTGAGGAACAAGAAAGAGTAGATAAACAAGTAAGAATGAGCATGTATCTCCTAGGGAGGTTGCCCATTACTGAAGAGGATTGCTCTTACTAGTTTCATTACTTACGTACTTTGAGAAGGAGAGTGACAATTCGTAAAAGTGTTCTCAAAGTTAAATCAATCTGGAAGATAGGTGAAGGACAAAAGTCATAATTTAGTAACTCATGAGGCATTTATGAAGTGTTTTTTCTTACCTCCTTTTACATTTCTTGGCCCAATCTGCCATGGGGTTGCTTCTGATTTGTGTGATACAACAGAAGGAACTTTTTTACCATGGCACCTAAGGTCATCTTTTTCTGTAATCAGCCAGAGACTGAAATTTTCAGGCTTAGTGGGCCATAGGTCTATGCCACCACTACTAGGCTCTGCTCTCATGGTGCCGAGGCTTTAGCACAGAAAGTAGGAATATATTACATATTGCTACATACAATCATACAATACAAAAAAGAATGAATGTGGCTGTGTTAAAAAAAAATATTTACCAAAAAAGGCTGATTAGCTGGTTGACCTGTGAGTCATTGTTTGTGGACACTTTGTATAAGGAATAAGGTCCTAGAGATGCCACATGCCAGCGAGGGATACTCATTTTATTTCTATACTTGTTAAAGCTATTATTTCTTGATATTGATGCTGGTGATATGGCTGATCTGCTGTTCCTGAAGCAAGCACCATTTGCAGGCGCTATAAGAAATTAACCACATTACTGTACATCCATTTTTGTCCTACCTCCACTTAATCTTTCTCATTCTGTTCCTAAATCCCTCGAAAATGTAGAGTTGTATAGATTTCAGGCCCCACAAATTACCTCTTCTAATGCAGTACTACACATGTTCATATCTATTCTCTCACTCTAAGGAAAGAAGTCCTCCTTCTGCTTCCCTTCTTCCTACCGCTGATAGGGCAGGGACCACGACCCACCATCATCCTCCACCCCTTTCCCATTGCATAGCTTCTAGTTCAGCATCTGCCCTCAGAGTACATGCAGCAAACCTCATGGTAAATCCTTTGTGAGATGGTATTGCTTTTTCAGTTTTGTTTGTGGTGCTCAAGGATCTACAAGACAAAGATCTAGCTTGAGTGATCTAGTTTGAAATACCCACCTCCTCACAGAAGCTCTGCAGATTATCAAGGTGCCTGATGAATATAGAACAATTTCCAATGACCTCATTTACCTTTCTTCTTTCCATGTAACTTTAAGGTTATGACATTTTCAATCTCTGAAAATGCAACATGCATTTTTACTTGATATAAACTATTGATTAGTTTATACTATTCTGCTCATATGGGAGAATATAAGGCCCCGAGCAGAAGCCAGAGAATGAAGCCTCACCTCTTCTTTCAAAACTGTCTGAAAAAGTTAACCTTTTCTAGGTTCCAAATTTGTGTTGGATCTCTAATTTAAGCATTACAGCAACAGGATATCTTTTCATTTAGAAAGTAAAAAATAAAATTATCAGGAGCACATGTTAATATAAGATATATTCTCAGATGCACCCTGGAAAATTCATTAAATATCCTCTAGTCTTCTCTAATTATCTCAGTGGCCTACCAACAGTTTCTGTAACATCATAATAAAAAAGATATTTTTAACTGGCAAATGTTCAAGCCTTCATAAAATTATTTGGGGGCAAGAATTCCATTTCTTGCTAAATAAAAAGATTTCACATACAAGAGATTCAACATAAGGTAGCAAAGAGCTTTGATTATTATATTTCAGAGCCTGGGAGTCAAATGTAAAAGCTAAAAGAAAATTCTGTTCCTCTGTGGGAGAACACTCCACAGAACAAAGACCTTTTACTACCCAGGACTTTTCTGAGTTTTAGATGTTGATTTTCCTCACTTTTCTTTTCAAGATCAGAATGTCTCTATTATTGCCTTTTAGACAGGAATATCATGCAGAGAATTGAAAGGGCACCACAGACTGGAAAACATGACTTATTGTATAGATTACATGCGTTGCAATTTATTTAATTATAAAGTTATTCCAATGCACATATACTTTGCATTGGCTAACAGAAGCTGTTAAAAGCCCAAAAACTGAGTAAGAAAAGCAAAAAATGAGTTGATCATTTGCTTAAAGACCCTTTGATTTTGAGATTTTATCTCAAAATGAGAGAAGGGAAAAAGAGGAGGAGCATAAATTTTTTTATGCATCCAAATGTACATAATTAATATGTGTTTATAAGCATATGTATGTAATTCTGATATATATGCATATGTGTATACACAAAGGAAAGTCATGGCTCTGTGTTTATATGTACATATGTATATAGTAAGATTTCTAGGGAGGTCCTTTTCCTGATTTTGTAAAGTCTACATCTTAAGCATTAAAAATTTTTCTACTTTAATTAAAAATAAGGCATTAGAGGTAAGACATATGCAAAGAAAAATAGCAGTGCTTTAAGGAAGCTTCAAAACCAGAATATAAGTGGAAATTCTATTATATACACTGATATATTTTTTATCTGTGTGAATGACTTATAGTATTTAAGTTTAAACAGACTTTAAGAATTTTAAATTTACTTTTTTCCCCTTAGAGTAGGGGAGACATTATGAAACTTTGAATGACAAAGGGTTGTGAGTGTCAGTAATATCAATGATGGTTAAATAATGCAGTAAAATTTTAGAAGATGTATTTATGCCGCCGTACTTGTTACTTGTGGAGACATTGCTTCTATAAGTCATAAAATATTGGCTAACTTTATTGTCCAAATAAGTAGTTTTTTGTAGAATAAAAATATGTCAGAGCATCCCTAATGCTCACTGATTAAATCTGAGGAACTGATACAACTGTCAGCATACATGATAGGACTACTGCTGCAATTGCTCAGAAAAGTGTAATCCTGGAAACAGCCAGTGTTTGTGGCAATGCTAGTATGCCTTAATTGGGGCAGAGTCACAGTGCAAGGTCACACCAGAATGTTCCAGAACATTTGCCATCAGGCAAAAACAAACTCAGTGGGAGTCACTATATCAAAATACCTGCAGGGACTCTGAAAGTCCTTGAAAAAAGAAGTCATACCACAAAGCATCAGGAAAAATAATATGCTAGTTACTCTGATGAGGAAAAACTTTCCAAGGTTTCACAGGGAGGAGTAAAAATTCCATTCTACTTTCAGTTTGGGGGAACAATGAAAGAGAAGGACCCTATTTCCTGACTTTGACAATACAGAAATCCCATAGAGGAAAGAATGTCTATGGTATACTCAACAGCTACCATGGTAAACGAAGAAGAAAGTGTCAATTCCAATGTGAATCCTCTTGAATCAAGAGGTAGACTGCCTATCCATGAACAGGGTATATTTTTCCATCTTCTAAGATCTTCTTCTATTTCTCTCTTTAGGGTTCTGTAGTTTTCATTGTATAAGTCTTTCACCTCTTTTGTTAGGTTGATTCCCAAGTATTTTATTTTTTTTTAAGATATTTTGAATGGAGTGGTAGTCCTCATTTCCATTTCAGAGGATTTGTCGCTGATATACAGGAATGCCTTTGATTTATGCGTGTTGATTTTATATTCTGCCACTTTGCTGAATTCATTTATTAGCTCTAATAGTTTCTTTGTAGAGCCTTTTGGGTCTGCTAGGTATAGAAATATATCATCTGCAAACAGTGATAATTTAAGTTCTTTTTTTCCTATTTTGATGCCTTTAATTTCTTTCGTCTGTCTAATTGCTCTGGCCAGTGTTTCGAGAACTATGTTGAACAGAAGTGGAGAGAGAGGGCATCCCTGTCTTGTTCCAGATTTTAGAGGGAATGCCTTCAATTTTTCTCCATTCAGAATGATGCTAGCCTGAGGCTTAGCATAGATTGCTTTTACAATATTGAGGTATGTTCCTGTTATCCCTAGTTTTTCTAGAGTTTTGAACATAAAGGGATGCTGTACTTTGTCGAATGCTTTTTCCGCATCTATCGAGATGATCATATGGTTCTTATTTTTAAGTCTATTGATGTGGTGAATAACATTTATTGATTTCCGTATATTGAACCAGCCTTGCATCCCAGGGATGAATCCTACTTGATCATGGTGCACAATTTTTTTGATATGTTTTTGTATCCAATTCGCCAGAATTTTATTGAGGATTTTTGCATCTAGGTTCATTAGAGATATTGGTCTGTAGTTTTCTTTCTTTGAAGTGTCTTTGTCTGGTTTAGGTATCAGGGTGATGGTGGCCTCATAGAATGAATTTGGAAGTTCTCCCTCTTTTTCTATTTCCTGAAGTAGCTTGAAAAGTATTGGTATTAGTTCTTCTTTAAAGGTTTTGTAAAATTCTGCTGTATACCCATCCGGTCCTGGGCTTTTCTTAGTTGGTAGTCTTTTGATGGTTTCTTCTATTTCCTCAATTGATATTGGTCTGTTTAGGTTTTCTATATCCTCCTGACTCAATCTGGGCAGATCATATGACTTAAGAAATTTATCTATGCCTTCACTATCTTCTAATTTATTGGAGTATAAGGATTCAAAATACTTTTTGATTACCTTCTGTATTTCTGAAGTGTCTGTTGTGATATTGCCTTTTTCATCCCGTTTGCTAGTAATTTGAGTTCTCTCTCTTCTTCTCTTTGCTAGCATCGCTAAGGGTCTGTCGATTTTGTTTATTTTTTCAAACAACCAACTTTTAGTTTTGTCAATTTTTTCAATTGTTTCTTTTGTTTCGATTTCATTAATTTCAGCTCTGATTTTAATTATTTCTTGCCTTCTACTTCTTTTGCTGTTGTTTTGCTCTTCTTTTTCAAGGATTTTGAGATGAAGTATGAGATCATTTATTTGTTGGTTTTTTTCTTTTTTTAAGGAATGAACTCCAAGCAATGAATTTTCCTCTTAGAACTGCTTTCAATGTGTCCCATAGATTCCGATATGTTGTGTCTGTGTTTTCATTTATCTCTAAGAATTTTTTAATTTCCTCCTTGATGTCTTCTATAACCCATTGATCATTCAGTAACCTATTGTTCATTCTCCAAGTGATGTATGCTTTTTCCTTCCTTCTTTTATCGTTGATTTTCAGTTTCATTCCATTATGATCAGATAAGATGCATGTTATTATCTCTACTCCTTTATATCATCAAAATGGCGATATTACCAAAAGTTCTCTATAGGTTTAATGCAATGCCAATCAAAATCCCAAAGGCATTTCTTGTAGAAATAGAGAAAGCAATCATGAAATTCATATGGAAAAATAAAAGACCCAGAATAGCAAAAACAATGCTAAGCAGGAAGTGTGAATCAGGCATTATACCGATACCAGACTTCAAACTATACTACAGAGCAATAGTAACAAAAACAGCATGGTACTGGTACCAAAACAGGCGGGTGGACCAATGGTACAGAATAGAGGACACAGAAACCAATCCACAAAACTACAACTACCTTATATTTGATAAAGGGGCTAAAAGCATGCAATGGAGGAAGGATAGCATCTTCAACAAATGGTGCTGGGAAAACTGGAAATCCATATGCAACAAAATGAAACTGAATCCCTTTCTCTCGCCATGCACAAAAGTGAATTCAAAATGGATCAAGGAGCTTGATATCAAATCAGAGAAGCGCAGTCTGATAGAAGAAAAAGTTGGCTACGATCTACATATTGTGGGGTCGGGCTCCAAATTCCTCAATAGGACACCCATAGCACAAAAGTTAATAACTAGAATCAACAAATGGGACTTACTCAAACTAAAAAGTTTTTTCTCAGCAAAAGAAACAATAAGAGAGGTAAATAGGGAGCCTACACCCTGGGAACAAATCTTTACTCCTCACACTTCAGATAGAGCCCTAATATCCAGAGTATACAAAGAACTCAAAAAATTAGACAATAAGAGAACAAACAACCCAATCAACAAATGGGCCAAGGACCTGAACAGACACTTCTCAGAGGAGGACATACAGTCAATCAACAAGTACATGAAAAAATGCTCACCATCTCTAGCTGTCAGAGAAATGCAAATCAAAACCACCCTAAGATACCATCTCACTCCAGTAAGATTGGCAGCCATTATGAAGTCAAACAACAACAAGTGCTGGCGAGGATGTGGGGAAAAGGGTACACTTGTACATTGCTGGTGGGACTGCAGATTGGTGCAGCCAATTTGGAAAGCAGTATGGAGATTTCTTGGAAAGCTGGGAATGGAGCCACCATTTGACCCAGCTATTCCCCTTTTTGGTCTATTCCCTAAAGACCTAAAAAGAGCATGCTACAGGGACACTGCTACATTGATGTTCATAGCAGCACAGTTCACAATAGCAAGACTGTGGAACCAACCCAGATGCCCTTCAATAGAAGAATGGATAAAAAAAATGTGGCATTTATACACAATGGAGTATTACTCTGCATTAAAAAATGACAAAATCATAGAATTTACAGGGAAATGGATGGCATTAGAGCAGATTATGCTAAGTGAAGCTAGCCAATCCCTAAAAAACAAATGCCAAATGTCTTCTTTGATATAAGGAGAATAACTAAGATCAGAGTAGGGACGAAGAGCAGGAGAAGAAGATTAACATTTAACAGGGATGAGAGGTGGGAGGGAAAGGGAGAGAGAAGGGAAATTGCATGGTAATGGAAGGAGACCCTCAGGGTTATACAGTGGAGGAGGTAGAGAGAGAGGAGGGGAGGGGAGGGGAGAGGTGGGGAGGGGGGAGGGTGGAGGATGGGAAAGGCAGTGGAGCACAACAGACACTAGTATGGCAATATGTAAATCAATGGATGTGTAACTGATGTGATTCTGCAATCTGTGTATGGGGCGAAGGTGGGAGTTCATAACCCACTTGAATCAAAGTGTGGAATATGATATGTCAAGAAATTTGTAATGTTTTGAACAACCCACAATAAAAAATTTAAAATAAAATAATAAATAAATAAATAAAGTGCCAAATTGTCTGTCAAAAAAAAAAAAAAAAGAGGTAGACTGGGTTCCTAGCCATGATTAAACTTAAGGAAGGGAAGATCTTTATAATAGGAAGGAAGAAACAACAAAACAACTTTTAGCATTCATTAAATTCAGGAGAAAATTTATTATGGTGACTTTAAAACAGGGACTCTGGAATCACACACACAAGTGGTTGCAATGACTTAACCAAATGACTCAGTATTTTTAAATACCAGATTCCACATCTATAAAATAAGTATAAAAATAGTATCTAAATCATAGATCTGTTGAGAGAATAAAATGAGTAAAGGTATGTAAAATTTTTGTTTTTATCTTAACATGGAATAAGCATTTTTCTAAGTTAGCTATTGTTAACTGTAGCACTGTTTGAAGAAAACATTAAATGGGTAGACTTTAAATTAAATACTTCAATGAAAATTAAAAAGTTAAGAAACAATGAAGAAAGACTCCATATTTGACTCTTAACCCAGAACTCAAGAAAATAAAATTACTGTTTCTAACGTTTTGTCACCTTAAATAACAATAATAATCCTTAATAATTATAACAATAATAATTCCTACTAATCACTAATTAGGTCTCAGCATTTACACAAAGTCATGACTAAAGCAATGTAGTTCCTATTTTCATGAATTTCTAACTCTTCTTTATCGATAGTTTTGTGTAATTACACACCACATACACATAATGCATGCACACTGCTCTGCCTTTTTTTTTTCTAATTTCCTTTATCTAAAATTGTAACTTTAGATTTCACTGACAGACTGTCCTATTGTTATGATTCATGTTCATTTTTAAAAGATATCTTTAAACATCTCTGAATCAATTTTTCTCAATAAAAATGATTTTATGTTTTCCTGAGCACTCTCAATTACATCATAATAAACTGTGATATTTTACATTTTTCCCATAAGCAATCCATAAAATCTGTCATTTCCCTTCATGATAATTTCTGTGATATTTTTGATATGAACTTCATTTATGAGGTCATTTATTATAAATGTCTCATAAAAAGTGTCATTATGCATTTGAAATAGTCTGGTAGTGAGAAAGCTCTCTTTATGGGGATTTTGTTTACTTGCCTGTTTTCTAGGGACCCTGTTGCCTCTAAACCTATGAACTATCTGTAGCTTTACTTAGCACACTCACCTGAGATAATACTCCCAAATTAACAAAATAAAGATTAATTTTCTCTGTAAGGAGAAAAATGTTTCCTCTACTGCCACATTTCCAATCATTTCCATACAGATCTGTCATCTCATCATTTATTAAATGAGTGCTGATATTATCACATAGGTCATAGTTTTTATTATAAAGACCTTGAAAAAAAATTGTCAAATGATCAACTTCTCAAAAATTTTAACATAAAAACAAGTAATGCAATTTTAAAATGTTCAAATAACCTAAGTAGACATTTATCAAGAAGAAGTACATATGATCAATAAATACTTTATTGACCATTATTTGCTCAATATATTTAGCCATTAGAAAATGCAAATCAGAACTACAGAACTACATTGAGATTCCATTTTACCCTAGTTAGAATGGTTAGTATCAAAAAAAAAAAGAAAGAAAAAAATAGCAAATACTGATGTGGTTACAGAGAAAAGGGAACCTTTATAAACTGTTAGTGGGAATGCATTAGTACCACCACTATGGAAAACAATATGGAGGTTCCTAAAATCACTACAAGTAGAAATATCACATGATCCAAGTATACCATTCATAGGTATGTATCTGAAGGAAGTGAAGTCAGCATACAAAAAAGATTCCTACATGCCCATGTTTATTGTGATACTATTCAGAATAGCCAGGATAGGGGATTAGCAGAGGAGCTCATCAACAGATTAATGAATTAAGAAAACATCATACACATACACACACACACACACACACACACAGGAGTATTATCCAATCATAAAGACGAATGACACCCTATCATTTACAGGAAGATGGAAGGAACTGGAGGACATCATGCTAAATTAAATAACCCAGACACAAAAAAAGCAAAAACAAATATTGCATTTGTTTTTTCTCCAATGCAAGAAATTAAGAGAGGAGGGAGGAATGCTTGTATGGAAACACTACAGTGAATTCCATTAATTTGCACAACTAATATGTGTAAATAGATAGATACATAGATAGATAAATGTCTGTTATGGTTTAGATGAGGTGTCCCCCAAAACTCATAGGTGAGACAATGCAAGAGGTTTCAGAGGCAAAATGATTAGGTTATGAGAGATGTTGCTTAATCTGCTTGAATTGATTAAGTGGGTTTTAAATGTAGGCAGATAGGGTGTGGCTAGAGGAGGTAGATTAGTGGGGGTGTGCCTTTGTGATGTATAATTTGTCCCTAGTGTGGAGAGCTCTCTCTGCTTTCTGAGTGGCATGTCCTGACACACACTTTCTTCCTCCAGTCATGATGTTCTGCCTCACTTTGGGCCCAGAGTAGTGAAGCAGGACATTTATGGACTGAGACTTCTGAAACTGTGAGCCCCAAATAAACTTCTCATCCCCTAAAATTGTTTTTGTCAAGTCCTTTGTTTACAGTGACAGAAAAGCTGACTAAAAAATGTTTAAACAGGGAGACAACATTAACTTCAGGAAGATACTGATTGGTTGCTTTCAAAAGCCAGGAAACAAAACAAAGAGAGAAATTTCATTATTTTTGTAACTTTGATCTTCCTACCAATAATCCAATAATGATAGAAATTTCCCAGGACAGTTCTGTTTTACCCTTTTTCCAGGTACACAGTTATCAGGCTCAGTAAACTTTTTTATTTTTTTATAGTACCAGGAATTGAACTCAGAAGTGATCCACCATGAGTTAGAGTCACATTGAAAGCCTTTCTTATTTTAATTTTGAAGCACAGTCTCACTAAATTGCTGAGGCTAACATGATGTTACTAGCCCCCTTCCTCAGTCTCCAGGATAGTTAGATTAGAGGTGTATATCACCATGCTCAGCAGTTGCACCCTAAGTTTTGATCTACATATTGTTACTATTAGTTTAATTGTGCCAGAGGCTGCATAGGATTTTCTTTTTTTCTTTTAATTTTTTTAATTTATTTTTTTTATTAGTTACACAAGACATTACAATGATCTTGACATTTTATACATTTGAATCAAATGGGGTATAATTTCTCATTTTTCTGATTGTACAGGATGCAGAATCACATTGGTCATGCAGTCACCTATATACATACACCAATAATAATGTCTATTTTATTCTGCTGCCCTTCCTATCCCACCTTCCCCTCCCCTCCTCTCCCATCACTTCTCTCTACCCAATCCTATATGACATACTTCTTTTTCCCCCCTCACAACATCATACATGTATTCTGTATAACGATGAGGGTCTCCTTCCATCTTCCATGCAATTCCCCTTCTCCCTCCTTTTCCCTCCCACCTCTCTTCCCTATTTACTGGTAATCTTCTTCTCATGCTCTTACTCCCTATCGCATTTTGAGTCACCCCCCTTATATCAGAGAAGACATTCGGCATTTGTTTATCAATACATGGATATCTGTCTTTTGGTGCCCACACTACTAACTGACCATATCAAACTTTTCCTTAGCCATATCTTAACACATGGTAAACATGTTTCACCACCATTTTTTCTCTTGTTTGTCACAGAAAAGGAGGCAAGAAATTGGCCAATTATTTTCTCATTTTAGTTTCCTAACATTTGATAGGAATAAAGACCATAGGAAAACTGAGAGGACTGGAATTTTTCTTTTCTTCATGAAATTGTTAGGAAAATGTGTATTATAAAGTCCAAAGGCTTCTCTCTGGAGGCAGAGAGACTTGTTGTTTTGTTATGATTCTGAACAACTTCAGATTCCTCAGGTACCTCAGCAGGCAAGAAGGAACAACTGGAGCTCAGTCAGCTCTGATTCCAAGGATAACCCTACCCCCTCCTATCCCCTCTGCTCTCTTGTTCTCTTTCCCTTCACTGATCAGGAGGGAAAGTCCAGAAGTACTTGCTCCACTTTGGCGTACTGTTCTCTTTAGATTCCAATTCTCAGCCCCTGAGTGTTTTTGACAAGCACTTGGGAATTGCAGGAATTCTGTTTTACTCTTCCATTCGTAGAATACTCAAGAGCTGTGTCTTTCTGACATCCAGCCTGTCAAGTGTAACAAAGGCAGGACATATCTGACATGTGAAGAAAGAACTGCAGTATCACAGGCCTGCAGCAAAGTGGATGAAAAAGTAATAAAATAACAAGTGTCATATAAGATTAAATAGGACATACACCCCTCTCCAAACATGATCTCAGCTCACTATCTAGACTCATAAAATCTGCATCAAAAACATGGAGACCGGTTCTGTGGTTCAAGCACAAATCTATTGTCTCCAGAAAAACCTTAATTAAATTTCAAGCAATGGAATTTAGGTTAGCGTAAGACAGTTGATAATAACTGCTCCCATTCTGCATTGAATATTTTTTTCTCAAATGAAACCTAGTTATTGTGTCCTTCTATGACAGCCTTCACTCATCATCTATTTGGCACACAGTCACCTGAAGAGTCATGTGAAGTGTGCCCCCTTTCTCCTCCAAGGCAGCCAGCTCTCATCCATGTCCACTTGTACATTGTCCTCCTCAGTAATACAAAAGTCTATTCAGGCATGGTGCTTCACTGTGGTCATACTCCATCATACTCTATTATGCCAGCACCTTACTTAATCATTGTTAGCCAGATCCACCCATTTCTGCTCTTGCCCTATTACCTTCAGACTTACAAACGAAGCAGATGCAAGGATGTCATTAATGATGGTCATTTTTTTTCTTTGGTGGTACAGATGGCTGAGTTATTTTTATTCACGAGGAAGCCTCAAATTCAGATTTTAACAGTGTAAAAATCTTTCATCCTAAAAGGATGTTCAAACCACTACTTATTTCTTCACTGATTTGGTATACACTTTTTTTTCCCCTAATACACCTTTTAAAATAAATTTGGCTAGAAAGTGTTATGTCCCCTTTCTCTTAACAGTCCTGAGCCCATCTCTTTGCTTAACTGACATAATTTCCCATTGTGATCAATTTTATTCCTAAGTAGTGACTGAAAAAAATAGATTCTACTATAAAAAGACTGCTGCTATGTTTGAAGGATAAGAATCAAAGTCCACAGGCTAAAAGCTGCTCTGAGGAGGGATTCAAGCACAGCAGAGGGAGGCACTTTTAGCGTGGTCCACTACAGTGGGGTATTCACACTTTTAAAGTCTTTCCCTGAATATTAAGTGTGATTTCACATTTCATTTTCTTAGTTGAAATTTCTAAATATATTTTTCAGAATAAGATTTACAAAATATCCCCAAGCAAGTGATAATGCTTCAAAACCATTTAATATAATGCTTCAAAGCCACTTAACGTAAGACCTCATCCTGGGGATAAAGGCACATATTACATTCAATAACAGAAGGACTTTGGGATCATCAGAAACCCAAAGATTAACATAACCAACCAGCTTTCAGACCTTCATATTTTGGAAAGGTGCACAAAATCTTAATAAATTTAACATTGTCACATGTGCGCGCACACACACACATATGTACACATATACACATACACAGTAAGAGTATAAATGGAAGAAAATGAAATAACATGAGTGTATTTCAATCTTGCACCTGTTAAAAATGTTTCTTTGTGCCATATCCTTACTTTAAATCAATATTTTTTAAACTAATTTATGGTTTAGATAAGTAGAAAACAGCAAGCTTTGAAAATGATTATATAACATCCAGTAACCCTCATTTTCCAAAAATAGAAATTGCACTTAAAAATGATATTTAACTGGAATGTTGTAGCATGCTGAATTTCAGAAACCTTCTTCCCAAACAGGAAAAAAGGGGAAAGTTTTATTTGAATAAAAATGTTTCTTCCAATGAGCTAATTTTATCTTCGCTAGTTAAACTACTGTGATCATTTTGTTGAAAGAAACTGGATCTGCTATGAACAATATCTCTGAATACAACCTAGATATAATAACTTGAAAAAAAGCTTACATTCAGAACCAATATTTCTGAGTTCTAGAATCAGCTCTTACTATCTTCTGCCAGTGTATGAGACTTAATGGTTGTCAGATACTTTTATAAAAAGTTGTAGATTATTAAAGTTTAAAGTTTTCCAACATCCATTACAACACAACTTAACTTGGGGATTTTCAGTGAAAATCTTTACAAGACACAATGTATTAATGGAATATATTTAATTGTCACTATGTGACAGTAACTTTGATATGAGTTTCTAAATGGGTTACAATAACTCATTCTTTAAACAATCTTAATTTCACCAGAGATAAATCTAAAGCCTAGGAAGACTGCATTACTTGTCTAAAGTTCTTCAAGTTCTCGCTAGAATAGATTCAGCCAGGCACATGGTTGTGCTATTTGCAATTTAGACTGTCTGATTTTTCTTTCATTGACCACTTATTCTTATTACCATAATTTGTTGTTGGGTATTCAATTCTTTTTGCAATCCTGGGAACCAAACCCAAGGCCTCACAGGTGTTTGGACTAAGTGTTCTACCATCTAGCTACTTCTCCAGCCCTCATGCTGTTTCTTTTCCCATTTAGTTAAATTTGTTGAAATTCATCATTCATGCTGCACTGTTTTTTTTTTAATTCACCCTTTTTTAAATCATTGTAATCTGGTAAATACATTCACAGTTAAAATTGCTTAATCAAATTTGTGACTTTATGTGTCAAATTCCTAAATTTATGGGTTTGCTTTTATTCTTAAATTTAATTATTTTTTTTTTGTTATACTTGCACTCATACTTATTTGTTTTATTTTAGAATGGCTTGTGACTGACCATCTTTGCATGGTGAACATCTTTGCATGAGAAGCAGTGAACTTCAGGCTAAGCATTAAAGAAGAAAAAAATGATAATGAACTATGGGCCTTGTATATGATAATTATATTAATGAAGTGTCTTCAAGTTAAGGACTACCTTAAAATAGCAGGGATTTATGTGTTATACTACACTCTAAATTCATTTCTCAAAGATTGGAATCATGGCATGTCTCTTCCTTTTGCACATAATCAGAATTTGTTATATATTGAATATTCTTCATTTTTCTCTTGCCTTTTTAGTATCACTTTGCCTTAAATTTTGCTGCATTGAGGTCAGTTCCATTTAAATCAAATTTTACTCCATTGCAAGCATCTCTTATTATCCTAGATATCAGGATAAGGTAAATAATAATGTTGATTTGCCAACAGCCAGACAGGCAGAAAAGTTCATTTTTTAGCCTCCCTCTTCATCCTCTACTTAAACTATTATATTATACTTATGACAAAGCAACTAAATTTTTGAACGTATGAATTATCATTTCAGTTTCTTCATTCCTAAGGAGTTCCTTGAAATCAATGAGTGGAGTATTTAAGAATTATGCAGATAGACATGGATATAAAACCCTCCAGTTTATGCCCTTATCTGTCTCCAGTTTCTTAATGCAGTCATTGCTCAGTACATTAGATTATTCAGAACTACTACAGCATCTAGTCCTTTCAGATTCATAGCCTTAAGGCACTTTTCTGTACCAATTTTTAGGGGTGAAAGTAATTAGGCCACAGTATTGAAGAAATAGATTTTGTTTCTCTGGTTGAATACTGAGAGATTTTCTGACATGCTAAGCAATAATCCAACGAGAAACAATGGAGGTGGTCTGTGTAGTGCAGAGCTGCAGGAATGATGAGTGTGGCTTCTCTGGCACCATGCCTGCATCCTGATGGTGTGGAGGGTATCTTCACAACACATGCTTTCCTGTTCCCTCCATCTGAAAACATATGCTTGCATTTTCCTTTGATGTGATCAACTTTGTTTTAGAAATATGACTTTCCTTTATTTTCACAATACTGTCTTTAAAGGGCATTGCTTCACACATTGGGAACACTTTTTAAAAACTGTCATTCTAAGAGAAAATGGAGAGACAACTACTCGTTACTAGAAGCCTTCCTTCTTGTTGAAGAACTGAATATTCAGACCAATAAAGCATCATTGACATATTTGTGGTTCAGCATGATATGCAAGAATATCAATGATGTATGTCTTTTCCTGTCTAACTCTACTGCAACAGATGTTATTATGGCATATAATGGATGGATTCAATTGCTTTAATAGTGAAACAACATATATTTCACGTATTACACAGAAAATACAATATTTGTATTTAAAACTGAGATGGAGGATGTGTTAGTTGGAAGATTTTTATGGAGTATAAAATATATTTGAGGGAAACCTTCAGAATGAAGAAGTTAGTATATAAAATCTCACCTTTATAAAAGCAACAAGAACACTGAATAGTATTGTCTACAATTTTTTTAAACTCTGAAAATTAACCAACGCTTAGAATAATCCTAGAGGTGCCAATTTAAAGTAAACAAGTGAATTTCAGAATTTAAAATTTTTGGTGTAATATTGACCTGTTCTA
The DNA here is from genome assembly GCF_021218885.2 of Marmota monax. Taxonomy (NCBI): domain Eukaryota; kingdom Metazoa; phylum Chordata; class Mammalia; order Rodentia; family Sciuridae; genus Marmota; species Marmota monax. Next base: position 789,103 of record NW_026694618.1, read on the forward strand.
TTCCCATCACCCTCTTCCTGGCTTCACAGATACCTTGAAGATCAGTAGTTGCGCAGCCACAGCAACTGTAATACCAGCACACTAGCTGCCAGTATTCCCTTCAGCCTTGAGGGGACAGAATGTGTTTAGAACTCCCTAAAAAGTATCACACCAGGAAAACTGTCATTATTTGACATCTACAACAGCTTGCTAGAAAAGCCACTTTCACAAAATCTGTCTTTATTTAACCTGATTCAGAGCTTACTCAGAAAAAAAAAAAAAAGCCAAAAAGCCTCATACCCATAGTAAATGATGGGAAGAGAAACAAAGACAATATCACCACCACCAACAACAACAAAACCACCAACAACAACAAAACCACCAACAACAACAAAAACAACAACAAAAAACAAGAAATTGTTTATTGATATAGAACCCAAGTAGATAAAAACAGTTGGGATAACAATAGAATATTTATGAGTAAGGTCTACAGAATCCATTATCCATACAAGGGTAAGCAAAACTGTCACATATTCCTGTAGATCCACAGGCCACAGAAAAGTATAGGTTTATACAAATGGTCAAAAAATAAGACCCTAATCTCCCATTTTTTTCATTTGCTAAGAAGATCAGAATATCTTATCTTCTGTTGATTCTCAGACTCACACAAGCAGGAATTGACTGGTAAAACAGGTTATTAACCATCAAAGTATCAAAAGTTTTCCCCAAAATATACATAGATCTCTGAAGCAAAGTCAAGAAAATGTATTAGTTGAAGGAATTAAAGGGAATCTGTGTATAATCGTTACATGACTACTGTTATAGTCTGAATGTATGTCTCCTACAAATCAAAAGGATACAATGATGTGTCAAGAGACAAAAATTAATCAATGTAATGCAACATACTAATAGAAAAAAAGCTAAAAATTCATATGATAATATTACCAGATGTAAAATATTTGTTTTACAAAATTCAACATGTCTTCATGTTAGAAACACTCAACAAATTTGACATAAAAATAATCTCAAAGCAACAAAAACCATACGATAAAATCAATATCAATCATGAAACACTATAAGTTTTTCCCCTAACATCAGGAGCAAATCAAAAATTGCCACTTCTGCCACTTCTCATGAAAAAATTCCTAGCTAGAGCAATTTGGTGGAAAGCAAGAGAGAGAAAAGGGACAAGAAAAATGGTTTCCAGGGGCTGGTGTCTGGAGAAATTAGGAGTCATTTCATATGAGTAGAGAATTTCAATGATGTCAGATGAAAATTATCTAAAGATCTGTTGTACTCTTCGTGCTTACATCAAAAGATATTATACTCTCAATATTGAGAGTAGACCTCATGTTATGTTTTCCACAACGAAAAACCAGAAAAGTCTTAAATCAATATTCTAAAATTTTAATAAACTAAAAAAGAAAGAACTAACTAAACCTTAAGTAAATAGAGGATGGTCATAAGAATAAACCCAATATAGTCAGGCCTGGTGTTGCACATCTGTAATCTCAGTGGCTTGGGAGGCTGAGGCAGGAGGATCACAAGTTCAAAGCCAGCCTTAGCAATTTAGCTAGGCCCTAAGCAACTCAGCAAGACCCCGTTTCTAAATAAAATATAAAAAAGGGCTGGGTATATGGCTCAGTGATTGAGCATCCCTGGGTTCAATCCCTGGTACTAAAAAAAAAAAAAAAAGAAGAAGAAGAAGAAACCAAAATATATATAAAATACAGAAGAGAAAAACTTTGTTTCCCTGAAAAGATTGACAAAATTCAGAGACCTTTGCTATGAGATTTTTGAAAGAGAGAGAGAGAGAGAGAGAGACTGATACTCTGACTTAACTTGCTAAAACCAGAAATGAATGGGGAGATAATGATAGTGGCCCTTGATGACCTTATGTTAAGTTTAAAGGATTATAACAGAATTCCATGAACAACTGTGCTAATAAATTAAATAATCAGAAGGAATCAAATCCTTAGAAAGACATAAACCACTCTCTCTGACTCAAAGAGATATTAAGCATTTTGAATAGACTTAAAATAAATATTGATTTATGAATTAGTAATTTTAAAACTTTCCAAAAAGAAAAGTCCAGATACCACACTTGTTAACTCTGTGAAATGTTTAAGGAATATTTGTGTGTGTGTATGTGTGTGTGTGTGTGTGTGTGTGTGTGTGTGTGAAATCTCTAAATCTATTTTCCAATAAACAAGAAAGAAAAAAAAATACTAAGATCTTGTTCTGGGTACAGTATTATGCTAACACCAAAACCAAAGATAACCACCGAAGAAAAACATAGACTCCCAAATCCTCAACAACTTAGGAGCAAATTAAAACCAGAAACATTTTAAACAATTTATGAATCATTAAAAAGTAAAATTTAATCCAGGAATGCAAGGTTTGTTTAATATCCAAATATCAGTCTATGTAATGCATGTAATTAATACAATAATGAGCAACAACAACAAAATATTTCAATAGAAATAACAGAAAAAGTCTGACAAACTCCAACATTCCTTAATGATAAATACAACCAACTAGAAAGAGAGAATTTCCTCAAAATGATAAATAAATTTTATAAAAATTTAGTATTTTTCCAGACATTCTGGCCAAGGTGATGAAACAACAGAATAAAATGAGAACAATACAGAATACAAAGAGGTCAAAAAGTCTTTATTCACAGATAAAGTAATCTTACCTGTAGAAAATTCTGAGAAAACACAAAATTATCTCATAGAACTAATAAATGAAGGTGGAAGGACATAAGACCAAAAGCATAATTGTATCTTATATACTAGCAAAGTGCAATAGGAATGAAATAAAATCATATTGCGTTTATAATAGCATCAAAAAGTATAAAACAATAAAGAATAAAATTAACGTGGTGTATAATACTTTATACTGAACATTTTAAAAAATTGAAATAAATAAGATCTAAAGAAGTGAAACTATACATCATGTTCATAAACTGAAAATATTAATGTTAAAATAACTATATTTCCCACATTCATCTAGACACTCAACACTATACCCCTTAAAATCCAAGATTAATTTTGAGAAAATCACAGACTGATTCTGAAATTCAGATAAAAATGCAAAATATAAAAAATAGCCAAAATAATTTAAAAAAACACAAAAGAATAAATTTGGAGAATTTACATTTTCTGACTGAAAAACTACAAAGCTATTAATAAAATGGTGTTCTACTATTATGAGGATAGATATAAAGAACAATGAAATAGAACTAACCGTAAGTACAGAAAGGGATGAGTTCTTACATTTATGGTCAATTGCTTTTTCACAATGGCACAGAGAATTTGATAAGGAGAAAATAGTCTTTTTAATAAATGATGAAGGAAAAAATTGGATATACACTATAAAAGAATAAAATTGGATCTTTACTGAACTATATGTACAAAAATTAACTCAAATGCATCTAAGTCCTACATTTAGGACTTACAATTTGAAAATTAATAGAATAAATTACAGGTATAAATCTTCATATGCTTGGATTAAGCAATAGCTCATTGAATATGACAGCAAAAGCAGAAGCGTCAAAGGATAAAAGAAGATAAAATGGTCAACATTTGAAATAACACCTATTGTCTCTCAAAGTATACCATTAATAAAACCAAAAAACATACATACAATAGGAGGAAATTTCTTGCAAATCATATATCTGATAAAGTACCTGAATCTAGAATATATAAAGAACACTTATAACTCTATAATTTAAAATCATATAATCCAGTTAAAACTTGGCAAAAAATCTGAATAGAAGTTTCACAAATTAATAAATGCAAATGGCCAATAAGCACATAAAAAAGATTCTCACTATCTTTAACAATAAAGGAAATGTAAATCAAAACCACATTGAAACACCACTTAATACCCATTAGAATGGCTATAACATAATATACAGACAGTAACAGTGTTGGTGAGGAAATGCAGAATTTGGAAGCCTCTTAGAGGCTGTTGTTACTTTCAAGTGGTGCAACTACTTTGAAAATGGTTCATCAAAATGTTAAATGTAGAGCTACCATGCAATCCATAATCACTGTTCCTAGGTATATACTTTTTTTAATTTTTTTTTAATTTTTATTTTATTTTTTTATTGTTGGTTGTTCAAAACATTACATAGTTCTTGATATATCATCTTTCACACTTTGCTTCAAGTGGGTTATGAACTCCCATTTTTATCCCATATACAGATTGCAGAATCACATCAATTACACATCCATTGATTTACATATTGCCATACTAGTGACTGTCATGTTCTGCTACCTTTCCTATCCTACTATCCCCCCTCCCCTCCCCTCCCCTCCCCTCTTCTCTCTCTACCCACTCTACTGACCTTCATTTCTCCCCCTTGTATTATACTACAGAGCAATAGTAAAAAAAACAGCATGGTACTGGTACCAAAACAGGCGGGTGGACCAATGGTACAGAATAGAGGACACAGAAACCAATCCACAAAACTACAACTATCTTATATTTGATAAAGGGGCTAAAAGCATGCAATGGAGGAAGGATAGCATCTTCAACAAATGGTGCTGGGAAAACTGGAAATCCATATGCAACAAAATGAAACTGAATCCCTTTCTCTTGCCATGCACAAAAGTTAATTCAAAATGGATCAAGGAGCTTGATATCAAATCAGAGACACGCTGTCTGATAGAAGAAAAAGTTGGCTACGATCTACATACTGTGGGGTCGGGCTCCAAATTCCTCAATAGAACACCCATAGCACAAAAGTTAATAACTAGAATCAACAAATGGGACTTACTCAAACTAAAAAGTTTTTTCTCAGCTAAAGAAACAATAAGAGAGGTAAATAGAGAGCCTACATCCTGGGAACAAATCTTTACTCCTCACACTTCAGATAGAGCCCTAATATCCAGAGTATACAAAGAACTCAAAAAATTAGACAATAAGAGAACAAACAACCCAATCAACAAATGGGCCAAGGACCTGAATAGACACTTCTCAGAGGAGGACATACAATCAATCAACAAGTACATGAAAAAATGCTCACCATCTCTAGCTGTCAGAGAAATGCAAATCAAAACCACCCTAAGATACCATCTCACTCCAGTAAGATTGGCAGCCATTAGGAAGTCAAACAACAACAAGTGCTGGCGAGGATGTAGGGAAAAGGGTACACTTGTACATTGCTGGTGGGACTGCAAATTGGTGCAGCCAATTTGGAAAGCAGTATGGAGATTTCTTGGAAAGCTGGGAATGGAGCCACCATTTGACCCAGCTATTCCCCTTCTTGGTCTATTCCCTAAAGACCTAAAAAGAGCATGCTACAGGGACACTGCTACATCGATGTTCATAGCAGCTCAATTCACAATAGCAAGACTGTGGAACCAACCCAGATGCCCTTCAATAGACGAATGGATAAAAAAAATGTGGCATTTATACACAATGGAGTATTACTCTGCATTAAAAAATGACAAAATCATAGCATTTGCAGGGAAATGGATGGCACTAGAGCAGATTATGCTAAGTGAAGCTAGCCAATCCCTAAAACACAAATGCCAAATATCTTCTTTGATATAAGGAGAGTAACTAAGAACAGAGTAGGGACGAAGAGCATGAGAAGAAGATTAACATTAAACAGAGATGAGAGGTGGGAGGGCAAGGGAGAGAAAAGAGAAATTGCATGGAAATGGAAGGAGACCCTCAGGGTTATACAAAAGAACATACAAGAGGAAATGAGGGGAAAGGGAAAAATAATCCCTAGGTATATACTTGAGAAATAGAAAACATATAACCACATGAAAAGGTATATATAAATTCATTCATAGCTGCATTTCTAATAATTTTCCAAAACTTGAAACAACCTATCTATTCCTTTGGAATGGAAAAATAAAATAAAATTCATCCACACATTGAAATATTATTTAGCAATAAAAAGAAATGAGACACTGATATATGAATAGATATTATAAAATTAATGAATCTTGAAAATATTATACTGAAAGCATATAGTCACACAATTATCACATATTATATAATTCCATTTACATTAAACACCCATAATAGAAAGATGTTTAGGGACAGAAGTTGTTAGTGGCTACCAGAATCTGGTTGGATGAGAGAATTGAAAGTGATATTAACTGTTGCTGGGTTATGTTTTGAATGACAATAATATTCTGAAATTGGATCCCAGGGATGATAGTATATATCTGTGCATATACTAAAAGCCACTGAATTTTACACTGAAAAAAAAAGTGAACTATGCGGCATATATATTTTATCTCAACAAAGTTATCATAAAACACTGAATTCTATTTGTAAAATAAAAGTTACTCTAATTCTGGTAATTTAATTCCTAATAAACTAAATGATATCAAGTATTTGTAAAAATAATTTTTCAATTGTCCAATTAAATATTCTGCATAATAAATTTAGGCTTCTCTCAGGTATTCCTGGAAAACAATATGTGAAGAAATAATCAAAAGGCAAAGTACTAAACAGTAATAAACTGATATTGGTTAGAAATAGATCTTTGTATTTGGTTAGCAGAAATTTGTCATAAGAGAGATATTAAGTATATATAGAATAGAGTACATCTCCCTTTTAGAGAATCAAGGGCCTGTATCTTGAAGATATTCAGAAAAATTTTAATCAATTTTATTAAAGTAATGTTTATAAACATCAAAACTACTAGAAACACAGAAAATCAAGTTAAATAAAAAGTTTGTGGACAATGCAAGCTTTCTTTTGAAAACCTTATAGCTTAAATCAAATAACTGGATTGAGGTATAGAATATTTACCTGTTCAACATTAAGTTAAATCATTTTGGTGGGGGGACTAAAATAAATTTAAGAAATTACTTTTAAGGATAAAATAGGAAGCAATATGTCTTAAAATTAAGTCATGTGGGACTGTGGCTGTGGCTCAGCGGTAGCACACTTGCCTGGCATGTGTGAAGCACTGGGTTCGATTCTCAGCACCACATATAAATAAATAAAATAAAGTTCTATCAACAACTATAAAAAATAAAATAAAAATGAAAAAATTCATTCATGAAATTATTCTCATAAATGCTGAAAAAGTTTAAAATGTTAAATCATACTAAAATATCTCATTGACAAAGCAAATGGAACCTCATTGCTAGAATGATTATTTTTTTCCATACTTTCCACTAGCCCACTTAATGAACAAAATACTCTTAGAATATGTAAGTCAATCTTTCTTCTCTCTTTACTACTGGATTTCTTTTTAATCAGCTGCATTATGACATATCAGAACATATTAAGTTAGAGTTTATCTAAATATTGTCTGCTCCAAAAATAGCATGGGCCGAATTTTGTTTCTCTACAGAAACCTATACCTTGCTTTATTCTGTTTCCTAAGAAGTAATAAATCTGTATTATTACTAAAAATTATTCCTAATAATTAGTGTCAGATGAAGGCTCTTGATGATCTGCCACTCTTTAAAATAACATTTCCCAAAACTCAGCTCCATTTCCTTCCCTAAACAACCTGAGCTCCTATCATTTGAAACAACTTATAAATTTTTCTGTCTGATATACCATATTCCTGGCTTTGAATATTCTTTCTGGAATATTCTTCTTCCCCATGTATATTGGTTTAAATTTTTATTTATAATTCAGAGCCATATCAAATTATGTCTATCATAAGAGCCTTCCTTCAACTTTTTAGTCAAGAAAAATCAAACATCTTCTCTCTGTGCCAAAAGCTCTTAAATGTACCATAATAACACACTATACTATGCTTGTTTATACATGTTCCTAATGAAAATGAGGGAAAAAAATGCCTTTCTATATTTAGTTTCCTGACAACCTTCCTAATTTCTAGCTCATGTAGATAGTAATGAAAATTTATTGAATTAATAAAGAAAAAGCAATTTCAAATTATTTTATACCTGTGTCTTATATCTTCTGTAAATTGAGGAATACGTATGTTCAATTGCTTCCAAGAATAATTAAGCAAAGTAAATCGAGCATTTAGTGTCCTTTATCCTCAAAAACACCAAAAAGAGAGAAAAAAAACAAAAATAGGAAATTATATGTGCAGAAATAAAGTGAACTTACACACACACACATACACACACACACACACACCATATGCTGGTTGCATTGGTTGCATTTTATTTTCCCAGGTCAGTGAACACTAATGAATGTGTGTGTGTTTGAGTGTGTGTGTGTCTGTGTGTATGTCTGTCTGTCTCTGTGTGTGTTTGAGAGAGAGAGAGAGAGAGAGAGAGAGAGAGAGAGAGAGAGAGAGAGAGAGATGTCATTCCAGAAGGCAAAGATAAATTCTCTTCCAATTTAATCTGAAATTTAGGCTGAAGTGTAGAAGAAGCATCAAACTTAAAAAAATATAAACACTTCAGTTTTCATGATGACTATTTCTGCAGTCAAGGAGGCATTTTCCTGCATGAGTATAAATGCCAAACTTGATTGTAAACATGACATTTTCAGGTTGTCTCACTACAGCAGTTTAGAGAGTATGGAACACATAAGCTTCCTCAACACTTAACTGAGGGAAATTTTTCTATAGATTTGAATATAAAATATTTGTTACTAGTAGGAGGAATTATAAGATATTAGTAAAATACACACAAATATATGACATAGCAGCTAGTGTGAATTATCCAAATAGTTAAATAATTGACACATTACCAATTTTCTCCCTCCCAAAGTATATGTCTCAAAATTAAAACAATAATTATTTTCAGAATTTAATTTGCTTACAGGGACTTGTAATCTAAATACACTAAAGAGTATTTTTCCTCATTGAAAACTAACTCTGCAGTAAGCCATAAGACAAACTGGATTCGAAATCAGCTACCAAGTTTAGTGTGAGTTTTAAGGTAAAAGACTTTCTGGAGGTTTCTCAAGAAAATACCTTTTTAATGAATCAGGTTCAGCTCAAACTTTCATACCTCTACAGACAAAATTGGAAGGCTCAATTTTTAATTAAATGGGTTCAGAATCTCTATACCATCATTCTCTTTGTCATACTTGGTGGTCTTTTACTCAATATGTGGGCCAGCAAATAAAACAATAGAAACCCTTAAAATTCAGCAGGCACTGCTTCTAAAACTAGAAACATCATTCTAACTTAAGCAAAAAATGCTTATAAGAGTATATGTTATATATGGGATAAAACTTATTTACCATAATATATGTTCAATTCTAACCATATTCCAGGCATTGATGTAAACAAATTCAACAAAAGAATATTTTTCTAGACTTAACATCTAGATGGGAGAAAGAATTAATAAATAAATTTGTGAAAATATGGAATATTTCATTATATTAATAATTTTGGAGAAAGATAGTTTGACATATAAGTGTTAAGTATTGGGGAGAAGAGATGTACTTTTAAATATAAAGGTAATGGAAGGCTATAAAACAGGGCAATTTCTGAGCATCAAGTAGGGGGATACTTGGGGGAAGATCATTAGAGACTGAGAGTAAGCAAGTACAAAGAAATAAAATTTAAAAAATCCATAGAGGAAGGGAATAAGTCAAATTATCCCTGTTTGCATATGAAATGATTTTATATATAGAAAAACCATTAGGCTATATAGAAAAACTATATAGATTTTATATATAGAAAACCCACCAAAAATCCTGTTAGAACCTATCAAGAAATTCAGTAAAAGTTGCAGGATATAACATGCAAAAATCCATAGCATTTTTATACACCAATAACAAACTTGCTGAAATAGAAATCAAGAAAGCAATTCATGGGCTGGGGATGTGGCTCAAGCTGTAGCGTGCTCACCTGGCATGTGTGCGGCCCGGGTTTGATCCTCAGCACCACAAACAAAGATGTTGTGTCCGCCAAGAATTAAAAAATAAATATTTTTTAAAAAATTCTCTCTCTCTCTCTCTCTCTCTCTCTCTCTCTCTCTCTCTCTCTCTCTCTCTCTTAAAAAAATTAAAAAAAGAAAGAAAGCAATTCACTTACAAAAGACAGTAAAGGGCTGAGCAGCACCCTTGCCTGGCACATGTGAGGAACTGGATAGATTCTCAGCACCACATATATATTTAAAAAAAAAAGGTCTAACAATATCTAAAACAATATTTATTTAAAAAGCCTGGTGTATTGGCACATGCCTGTACTCCCAGAAGCTCAGGAGGCTGAGACAGGAGAATCACGAGTTCAAAGCCAGCCTCTCATCAATGGTGAGGTGCTAAGCAACTCAGTGAGTGACATCCTGTCTCTAAATAAGATATAAAATAGGGCTGGGGATGTGACTCAGGGGCCAAGTGCCCCTGAGTTCAGTTCCTAATCCCCCCCCCAAAAAAAGACAGCAAAAATTTAATTCATAAGCATAAATTTAACCAAAGAAGTGAATGATCTATAATCTCTTTAAATGAAATTACAAAACATTAGTGACAAAAGAAATTAAAGAATCCCTTCCAAAATGAAAAGATCCCCCATGATCATGAATTAGAATTAATACAAAATCTTAATACTGCCCAATGTGAATTACAGACTCAATATACTCCCTATCAAAATATAAAAATATGTATTGCATTTATCATAACTAAAAAAAAACAAAAAGAAGAAAAACAATTTTTAAACTTATATGGAAGCACAGAAGGCCCCAAATAGTAAAAACAATCTTAATCAAAAAGAATAAATACTGAATCTTAAAACACAACCTAGCTGGAGACATAAGACAAATGGGAGGTAGGTATCAGTTGTTCTCTCACATTCCAATTTATCTATGCTCTTCCTCATTACACTTCCAGTTCTTCTCTGATGATCTACAGTGATTTTGGTACCAATGCTAAATTCAGACACAACTGTCACGCATAGTGTTCTCCATCAGACCACATGTTTCTTCCAGTCTAATCCAAATTTTAAAAAAAAATCTCTTACTCTGTATCATCCTTAATATTTCTGCTTTTCTGATTGAACATTGGCTGATAATAGAAGTAGTTCATTGTTGCTATCTTGGAAGGATAATAAATGACAAACTGTTTGACAGATAAAAATATTAATACAAAGCTACAATAAGCAATGCCACTGGCATAAACTAATCCAAGTATCTACAGTCACATGATTTTCCACAAATGTGGCAAAAACATGCATTAGCAAAATTGCATCCTCTTCAATAAATGGTTCTGAAAAAGTTAGATATCTGTATACAAAAGAATGAAATTAGATTTTTGTCTCTCACCAGTTCTAAAAATCAACTCCAAATGGATCAAAGTCTTAAATGTGACATCTTAAACTGAATCTACTAAAAGAAAACACAGAAAAAACACTTCAAGATATCAGTGTACGTAATATTTTTAAAAAGACCCCCAAATTATAGAAAACAAATGTAAAAGTAGATAAACAAGATGATAAGCAAACTAAGAAGCTTTTGCCCAGTATATAAAATAAACAGTAAAGTGAAAAGACAAAATACAGAATGGGAGAACATATTTGCCAATTATTCTTCTGACAAAAGATTAATATACAGAATACACAAGGAACTCAAAAAACTCACAACAAAAATAATTCAATCTAAAAATGGGCATATATTTTGAAAATATATTTCCTAAAAGATGTTTTTACTGATCGATAAGTACATGAAAAAAAAGTGTTCAACATCACTAATAATCAGAGAAATGCAAATCAAAACCACAATGAGATATCAATTCATCCCAGTCAAAATGGGGCAGGGCAAGGGAAACTCTTAATACACTCTCAGTGGGAAGACAAAACAGCAAAGACATTATGAAAATAGTAAAGACATGTATGAAAGTTCCTCAAGTATGTTTAAAAATATCCATAATATATAGTTATCTCACACTCCTGGGTATGTATCTGAAGGAAATAAACCCAGTATATCCAAGGTATATCTTCAGTCCCAGGTTTAATACAGATTTAATCACAATTGCCAAGATATGGAATTAATTATTGGAGGTGTCTATCAGTGAGTGAACAGATAAAGAAAACATAGTATATGTACACAATAAAATATTATTTAGCCATACAAAGAAATCATGTTTTTGTGGCAAAATAGATGATACTGAAAGACATTAATCAGGCACCAAAAGAAAAGTACTGCAGAATATCACTTTCATGTAAAAACTAAGAATATTGATCTCATAATAGTTGAGAGTAGAATGGTAGTTAGCAAAGGTTGGGGTTTATGAAGAGGGAAGGTGGGGAGAGATGGACCAATAGATGCTAAGTTACCATTAGATAGTAGTAAGAAGTTCTGGTATTCTATTAAATAGTAGGGTGAATATAGATAACAATAATGCACTCTTTATTTCAAAAAGTTGGAAGAAAAGAGGTTAAAAGTTTCACCATAAAAACAATGATAAATGTTTGAGAAGACAGATATTTTTAATCTTATTTGAGTATTACATGATTATATATTTATCAAAATATCACATAGTATCCCACTAATATGAAAGGCTTTTATGTTTATATATCAAATAAATATATAAGTTTAAAAATTTAAAAAGGTGATAACCTGAGAATCATACTGGTAGTAAGGTCTTTGGGAGGTTAGTGCAAGAAAAGATCAATTAAGGCCAAAGGTAAACTAAATGTCTTCATGGAAAAGATAATATTTTACCTTGAGGAGGTTATGGGCTTGAGATAAGAAGAAACTTGTAAAGAAATTATTCAGGCAGAGGAAATAGTATGGCCAAAGTGGTGATGGGGTTGTAGAATCTTCAGAGCTGACTGGAGAAGCCTGAGGACACAGGACAGCATGTTCAGTTTGCAGAGTGACTTGCACATGATAAATAATAAGTTGTCTTCAGAATGCAATTCTAAGTTAATGAAGGTTTTGATGCAAAATAACTCAGAGTTGGAAAAGAAATATCAAGAGAAAGGGTCACAAATAAAACCATCACAACAATCAAAGCCTGAGGTGATAAGGTCATATATTTGGAACAAAACAAAACAAACACACATTCAGCCAAATTTATGGTGAAAGGTAAGAGACTTTAGGTATCACCAAATATTTTAGCTTACAAACTAAGAGTAAGGTCCAAAATGTTAGAGATGTAACTTAGCTTGGTTCATTTTTTGAATGAACAATTAAGTAGTGATATCTTGCAAAATTTGGAAATAAAAATGGCCAATTAAAATAAATATTAGTATCGTATCATTAACAATAATTATTCTGTGCTGACAATCTACTGTCCTATATAAGGAGAGCAAGGCACTTGCCTATTCCTGTACCAATGGTACTTTTTCTTATTTATGGACTTTGATGCTTGCATAATTACATACCTTACTTATGATCACTGTAAGAAAAAAATGCTAAAGTAGGATTCAGTCTGAATCTAAAGGTCACCCTTTAGTGAAGGAAAGACTGATAAATATAAAATCGAGATCCACATGTTTACAAAACCTCAAGTGGGTGCTGAATGTGACAAATCAAGAATTAAATGGTAGGTTTAGAAAATTAGTGGTATTAAATCAAGGAAGTGGGCCTGATCTACAATTTAAAAGGAAAGAACACTGGGCAGCAATTAAGGGGAAGGAAGTTGTTTGGTACATTTAGGATCAGCTGGAAGAAGGCGAGCAGATGGTAAAGGGAGTATTGACTGTGAGCACAAGAACTTCAGAGCCAAGCTCTGCTGGAACAATAAAACTCTTTGGTCAGAAGCTGGAAAGGCCCTGCTCAGACCCTGATCTGTCCTAAAAGGTGATGAATTCCATTGTGCTACAGACTTGAAGACCTTGAGTGATGACCATGAGGACATAATTTTTAAAATAAATTTAATAACTGATTTTATATTGTCTCAAGCTTAATTTTGAATTACCTTTTAAATAATAATGCTGTAAGATGTTTGAAAATTTTATAAGTAACAATAAGCTCATTTTTAATTCCCTCCTCTGCTTTAATAATCTTTAATTTTCATTTTTTCACTATTCTCATAATGGTTTTAATTATTTTCCTGAAAGAGAAATAACTGTTCGTTTATCTGATTATATAAGTAATACATGTTTATTATAAACATAGTCATGGAGTAAAGAAAACTTTTGCAAAAAAGCAAAAATCATCCAAAATCACACCAGAGATAAATATTCTTAATATGTCAAAGCATTAAGTTTTCAGATTATTTTCTATACCCACAAAACAGACTGATTTTTAGTTAATGCTGGAAAGATAAATCCTATCAAAATCTAAAAGATTTTCCAATGATACATATTAATTTAATTTTTCATTTTTAATTCTTTCTGGTATTGTTCAATGGTATAATCAATTTGTTGATTGTAATAAATGCCTCAATTCTAGGTAAAAACAAGCAAATTAGTTTTTTACATAATAAATTCCATGTTATAGATCATTTATTTTTCCACAGAGATCTTGACTTAAGTAGGTTGTCAAAATTAAGTAAAAAAAAAATGTATAAGATCAGTCTGAAACAGTAATTGTATCAATACATGAAAACTGTAATTTCAATAATAGGAACAGTTTACCATTTAATCACAGTTGATGTTTTAGTTGTGCAATACAGAGATATATTATGACAAATGAATAATTTTTTTCTAGATAAAGTACTTATTGTGTCTCATTCTTTGTGTTAATAAAGTAAGCCATATTAAAGATGCTCTGGTAAGCCAACTTGCAAGCAGGTCTAACTTAAGTCTTGATGAAGGTTAATCAATTAATTAAGTTAATTAACATTATAAAATTGAAATTTATAATATCCTAGGAATTAGGTAAATATTTGTTCAATGCTAAAGGACAGAAAGGATATATTCACTCATTCATCAGTCAACATTTATTGAGTTCATACCACATATTATTCACTATGCTTCTAATGGGATAAGGTTATAAACAAAATAATATTTCCTTCTAGGAATTTACCATTTAGTGGGGGAAGAGAGTAAATAAATAACTATAAACTAATTCACAAATGTTATCATAAAAGTGTTTATAAAGGCTTAAATTTGCCTATATAGTGGGTAGAGTGACAATGGAGTTAGTATGTACAGAATGGTAACAAATGAATGGTATATGAATGATGAGTAGAAAATCATAGTAATTATTACCATAAATTTCATTATAAAAATGAAGCAAGCAACATTCAAAGAGGGAACAGCCAAGTCCTATAACTGACAGTGGGTAAGGAGGGTAAGAAATAAAAATCTTTTATATTATAGAATTTAATTATCCTATTAAGAGCTGTAAGAGCAGAGGCCCAGAAATTTTATTAAAATTATGAAGTTAATTGCTGAGTAAGGACCAAAAAAATCTTAATTTAGATTGAAAGTTTTTCATTATTATTTTTGAACTGTGTAGGAAGAGCATAGAAAATACACACATTGATTTGCATAATTGAATTAATCACATCCACATTTTAACAACATTTGGATGACATCAGAGTGAGAGAATTGCAAGTCTTTCTCAATTGTGCATTCTTGTCTCCACTGTTGCCTAATTCTCAAAGAATTTTTAGATTATCCAACAAATGTTTATGATTATCCAATGATTATCCAATGCATTGTTATGGACAGATGGGGCCTAGAAGCAAGGTACTGAGTGTTTATGCTTTCTGTGTGATTTTAGGCAGAGTGGCCCCTTACTGCTTAGAATTCAACCACAATTCTATGGGATGAAGACCACACAAAATTGAGAAACCACAATACACAGAACACAACTCCATTATCTAAGGGTCTCTTTATACTCTGACACTTTGTATAAAAAACAATTAGGATTTTCTGAAACTGTTGCCATTCCAATACTTTATAATTTATGTATATGAATCTAACTATCTTAAGCTTGCCTATAATCAAAATATGGTTTTGGCCAATAATAAATAGAAGTTGGTTAAAAATAACTCTGTAAATATTGTCTTTGATTCCACTCCTTTATGTTATTTGTTTTGATAATTTCACATATTTCATTTTAATTCCTAGTTACCCAAATGACTCCATACTCCAGAAACTGCATGATACATAACCTTTTATAATACCTGAGTGTTGTATTTTTCTCATGGATGAATTTCATCTAGTCAATGTTTTTCTGGAAACTCTAAGCATAAAATCAAAATACCAAACAACCTATGAAATTGATTCTGTGAATTAGTGAAATTTATGTTATGCATTTTATGGGAGAGTAATAATTTCTTACTACCCTTGAGGTGTATATCCTTCCTGTCAGTTGATTTCTTTTAGTTAATATATTAATGAAATAATCCTGGAATAAGCAATCAGAAGAAATGGTTTTAAAGTCTATACAAATCCTAATAACTACATAAGAAAATATTTTATAATTATAAGAGAATTAGAAATTGCTAACCTCATAATTTTACGACCATTTAATTTATTTTATTATTCTCCAAATCAACTGACTAATCTTAGAACTATTGTTAATGATAATCTGAAATAGTATAATAAACTATTTATATATAAATTAATACATGATTCTGAAAATGCTGCTTAATATCGAAGTTTATTTTTGTTTATTGAAAAGTCACATTTTAGTGTCATTACCTCAATAGCTCCTATTATTTCAAAGTTATTTTTTTCAGTTTTTGTTTTGTTTTGCCTTTTTATATTTCTGCATAGATATTCTGAACTAAAAACGAGTTTTTTAAAACTTAAAACAGTTATTTTCTACATAGGCTAAAAAATGTAGATACTGCCATATGGTCAGTAATGATGTGTAAATGATACCTTTATGTATGTCACACACTTTTATGCTTCCACAGAAATTTATTTGTATTTTCTAAAATGAACATAAAGGACTTTAATAAATAAAACACAGTGTAAAGGAAAACTGGTGTATCCATGTGTGGAAGTTGTAGAGTGAGTCCAAATTCACAACCCAGTTCATAGACTTTCCCTCATGATTGCAAAAGTTCTTTGATTCCCAATTCAGAATACCTATACTGGGATTGAGGTAGAACAATGTTTTATTTTATACAGCTATGAATGTACTATCACGGGCTGGGCAAATACTCTTTACAACATACTTGTTATTCCCAACAAGAAAACAGATTGAACCGGTTATATAACTTGTCCATGACCAAAAATCAATAGATGTGGGAGGCGGATTTGAGCTTCCATTTCTCTGGTCAGGAAGCCCTACAGTTTTTCTTAGAAAGCTGCTCCACAGGAAGGAAAATCATTTTTCATATAGAAAAGCAAAAGAGAAGAAAGATACAACTTCTTGCCATCAAGCTAGCCTTTGATATCAACAGTCTCACCTCTGCCTAGAAAGCTACACTCACACACACTTCCAAAAATTTGCTGACTACAGGAAGCCAGTTTAACTGGGACTGCATTCAGGAAGAAGACTTCTGCCTGGGTAACTTAGAGGTGCATACACATCCTAAGAAGAGGCCATGGACTCCTGTTGTGCTCCAACATGATGGAGGTGAAGAGGAGATGAAAAAAAAAAAGGAAACAAAACAATAGAACTGTCCTGCTTTAGAAACTTGATTTCCATTTGACAGAAAAACAAACAAACAAAAATGCACATACTTTTCTTTTGTTAGATTTGTCAAAGAGCTAAATGAAGATTTGGTGAATAATAGGACAGGTAGTATAAAGAGGTCTGCAGCCTGTCCTTATGAAAGCTGATAAATGCCCATAAAAGCAGAACCTGAGTATTCCTCTGCCAGAGGTACTTTAAAAATACCTTTGTATCATTGGCTTGATTTCTAGATTCCCTTGTCTCTGAAGTTTAGTGATTTTAATGTTGACAATTATATTTTCATGAACTTTTAATTTAGGGCATGGAGGTGGTATGGGAAAGAAAAGCAAGATTTCAATAAAAAAACATTCAAATACATGATATTTTATCAACTCCCAGCCAAAATGTTTGTTTTATATAGTTAGGAGTTTTGTTGTCAAAATGGACTAAGTTGGAATTAGGGAGAAAAACAATACATTTTATATTTAACAAGTGGCTTAAGTGTTAAATTTCATTTAGTTGATATGAAATACTTTTTATTACAATAAGGTGATACTGGAAATTCTATCTAAAAATAAAATATGTGACTATAAAATGCATCCATCAGTTATTTTTTCCCTTTCATTATTAACTGCCTGATTTTTCCATAAATATGCTAGAAAGGAGTAGAATAGATTAGTTGAGCTCAATTTACTTCTCAGGACAATTTCTGAACAATTAAAGAGATCGATCCTATTTATAATATTTTCTGATTCTAACATTTCCCAGGTTAGAATGTCTTCCTTCTTTTATTCAGAATATAAAATTCCCACATATCACTTTACTGATTAGAAAAGCTTTTTTTAAACTCCCCTCGCTGTGAATATATCTTCCGTTGTCATATCTTTGAGCAAAGCAGGATATTTAAAAAGCAGTTTTAAAATTAAAGAAATTAACAATATGCCCCCATTTTAACAATAATTTGCCGAAACATCTTGGTTGGCATTGTGCTGTGATACAGAGAAACTGAATTGATGCAGATCTGCTCTGAACTATTTTCACTTTCAGCACATCATGTAAAATGGCTACTTGCTCCATATGTTGTTTATTCTGAGATGTGAAGGATATTTTATATTAAACATCTGCCTGCATATTGCTTCCATAATCACATTCATCCAAAAAAGAATCACAAACTTCATTGAAAGTATCTTATGACCTTTAAATATACAATACAATAGAGCTTCCTTTATATTGACAATGAATCAAGAATTCAGTTTTGATATAATTTTGAGAGGGCTTATGTTGCCAGACTCCCTGGTATAGCTCATATTAGTTCAAAGAAATGTGAGTTACTGCATGTAAAAAGAGCAATAAGAGATGTGAGATTTATGTCTTTATTTTCCTTTTCTACATTCAATTTTTTAAATTCATCAAATTTTTCCTTTAACTAGTGGTAATTTTTGACCTTTTTAATATTAACTTTAGTATATGCTTCAAACAACTTCCAAATAACATTTTATTTTTTTTTCTCTTTTTGAAAATATTACTCATTTTTTCCTAAGTATAGCTGGCATTGTGTAGCTTTGCATTTATTGTTCATACCATATGTCTTCAGGCTATGTCCTGTCTGCTGCCTTACCATCACAGAGGAGGAACTCTAAACCTGACCATGTGTCTTGGACACCCTTTGAATGAATCTTTTCTGTTAAAAACTTATAGACTGCAGTAGTTACAATGATGATTCCACCTGTATATTCCTTCAACATGCCTCAAGTCCACTCTTCTTCTGGACGTAGTGCTGTGGTTTCTTTATATATTTTTTAACTAATTTTTACTATTATGTTCTTTGGAATCTGTAAATAGACAATTTCTCCTTGATAGCAGAATCCATCTATAATTTTCTTTATTATTTTATTTTATTGGCCTTTTTAGATATACATGACAGTAGAATCCATTTTGATGTAATTACACAAACATGGAATATATATTTTTCGAATTAGGCCCCAGTCTTGTGTATGTACCCGATGGTGAGATTCACTATGGTGTATTCATATATGTACATAAAAAAGTTATATCAGATTCATTCCACTCTCTTTCCATCTATGATTTTCTTATATTTTTTTTCATTTTTTGTTTATTGGTTAACCTTAAATGCATTTCTCACATTTTGAGGATCAAAGTAATGTTTTTTTTTAAAAAAAATAGTAACTGGCAAACTATACTTTGCTTATCTCTCATATGTTTTCAAGAAATGAAAGACACCATGTAGGAGAAGGTTTATATGTGTCTAATAATATATTCCAAAAAGGTACAATATTTCTCATCCATATATATTGAATTCAATTTATTTAAAGTACTGAACTAAAATATACCTGACAATTCTGTTCCCATCTTTCAAAACAAAAATTTTCTCAATCTCACAAGAATTACCTTTATACAATATTTCTCAGTATTGGTTGAACAAAAAGAAAACAATAATCAAAAAATTATGAATTTTTTTAAAAGGTAGAGATCTGTAGGTTCTATTGTAACAATTAAATCAGGAGCCATAGAGATGAGACTCATGCATTTTTATTTCCTTTTCATATTGTCCCTGTGCTTTTAGAAAACAGACCTAATTATAAAACAATAATTGTAAATGATAACAATTGTAAATGACAACTGTTAATGCCACAAGGTGAAGGATAGTCAAAGAAAAGTAGCTGGGAGGTTAGAAAAGTGTAAATGAACCTAACTCTAAAGATTCATACAGAAAAATGTAATCACACTCTCTACTATCATCCAGGAATATGGTTAAGACTTTGCCTGTCTTCCAGGTGCATGAACCTACATACTGTTATCAACCCCATGCAAAATGATGTTCCTCTTTAGCCCAGTGACATAAATGAGATATATAAATTATTTCTGAAAAATGATGTAGATAATGCCAGTCCAATTAACATTAATTCATGATATTAGAATAAATAACAGAGTCTATATGTTAGGTATTATTCTCTTAGATTTGCCTTTATAATTCAACTCTTCTTTGCTCTCAGAAAATGTCTCCCATTCCAGTGATCTTCACTGACACAAAGTATAGTCAAAAGAAGTAGATGTTGTATGGTTTGATCTGTGTCAGTCTAGAAATAATACATATAATGCAGAAGATGGACAGCTACTTTATACAACAGAAGAAAATCCTTATCACTATTAGAAGACCATGTATAGTAAATTTAACCAAGGTTACCTAAAGAAGTAGCTCTTAAACTTTCATGGGAATAGGATTAATCTGGGAGTCCATCCTTTTTGATTCATAATATCTGGAGAGACATCTAAGGTAGATATGATACAAGTGTTTCTTGAACAACTATTGTAAATCATTCTCACTTTTGTTTACAAATTACATAAACATAGGATGCATAAATGCTATGATGTTAATGTCCTTCTATAGCAAGTAAATCAGAATCATTGGGAATAGAGTCTTGATTTTTTTTTTTTGATGATCTCTGTAGGAGATTTGATATACAACAGAACAAATGACTAGAGTATGCAATGTGCAGAGTTCTCAGATCTCGTATTATTAGTGGACTCAGTTTTAATCAGAGTGCTGATTAGAAAGAGAATATAGCTTTCCCATAAATTATAAAACAATAATTGTAAATGACAAGAAGTATCTCTCTTTACTCAATTATAGTTGAATTCTGAGCAGCCAGAAGCAAAACAAGGGCAGACAAGGAGTTCCATATTTTTCTTAAGCCTAGCTCTCTACAGTTGCCTCTGCTAAGCCTCACATATGCTGAGGTCATCTGCTTAACCACTCTGTCATTCAAGGATGGTGGGGTGATCAGATGGATGAAAACCTCAGTTGATCATGCCATAGAGAAAAAAATGTTGTTGTTTTTTAATAATTTGGCAATTCGATCACAAAGATGGAACTAAATGTTTGATTGGGTTTTATTAGAAAGGAAGAGAGCTATAAGAAAATCAGCATCCTCTTTAAATTCCCTGTGATTTTATCAAGTTTTATACGTTGTCACATTTATTAAGCTTTTTGAAAGAGAGAACTATACATGTGTGTTTGTGATGAATGGTAGAAATTTTAGAATCACCTCAAATGTACTTTCTATGAAAATGTGGGATTATTAACAAAGCTAAGACATAGGAAAGCATACAGAGGTATGATTCCAATATGATAATATCCAACAACATTTTAATCACAACACATACAGTAAGTAGTCCTTAGAATAAAAATTCCTCTATTCGCCTTCTCAAATATCTTACATTGATATTTTTTAAACACATTATTAATATGTGAAGCCCTAGAAAAAACTGAAAAACAGGTAAGATTTCCTGTAGCACCTATTACACATCATTTTGTGCACTCATTCCATCTGTTCATAAGCAGGAGGGATTATTATTATAAAGAAACTTAAAATAGAAGCAATTCTAAAACAGTAGTAGATTGATAGGAGAAAGAACTTGGTATAGGGTAATTCTTGAGTTTCACCTCAGGTCACATTCATTTATATAATGAGAGCAGATTTAGTAAAATAATTACTTTTGAAATAATTGAAAATTATTGAAGTATAAATACATGAAAAGTAGACATATGTCTAAATAGGAGGTGGAAAATATAAGTGAATATATTCAGAAGTTCTACTCTAAAGGAAAGAAGGAAAGCACAATTTGGGATAAATACTCTAAAAGGATATAAACATAGACACTGGGTTTCATTTTATTTAACATGTTAAAAATAACAGATTAAGTTTCAGTCCTGCTGGGAATAATTTATTGGAAAAAGAAACATGAAAGATATAAAAGATATAAAGGATAAGTTATGAGTTATAAAGAATGTGATGGCAGATTTAACACAGAACCTCACTGTTCTCTATATATTCATTGTAACAGAATATGGAAAAGGACACATAGCCCCCCAAAACAGCAGAATCAACCATGAAAAAAAAAAGTAAAATTACTTGACAGTGGAGAAGGAGGAAATGAAAGTGAGAGATCTGGGGAGAGAGAAAAAGGTAGGGAATAATCATTCTGAAATGGGAAAGAAAATTCATCAGAGGAATTTGGAAATTCACTATACTTAAGGTAAGAACAGCAGCCCAAAGGAGGATATGGCAGACAAAATGAGATGTTACAATAAAGATGGTTTAGTATGCCTCTGCATGGTTCTGTTTTAGTATGCAATAGACTGGTGATCTACAGCAATGGTTTTCAACTGCACTGAGTTTTCTCCCTATTCCACAGGGACATTGGGCCACATTTGGACACATTTTTGTTACAGAAGCCAGGAGAGTCCTACTGGCATTCTGTAGACTGAAGCCAAGAGTTCTACTTGCTATCCTACTATCTGCATGAAACCCCCTGAGCCCGACCACAGAGTATGTTTCAAACAATCAATCATGATAAAACTGAGAAATATGAACATAAATGCCGCAGTCTGGCTGGGCACAAAATCACGAGCCACTCAAGCAGGAACAAACTTTATTTTTTGAAACTGCCGCCAATGTCCGGTACGCGCCTGGGAAGATTTTTCGATCCACCCACTCGGCCTCCTCCCGGACCCGCAGAGAGAGCTCCTGCCCCGGAACTCCCTCCTACTGTACTTCCCCAACCAATGGGAACTCTCCAGGAGTCCTGTAGCCGGCCTAGGTGAACAGCAGGAGTCCAATATCCATATGAATGCAAATCTTAACATAATCATATCATCTCAATGGCTAGCTGGGGTCACCTTTTGACCAAAAATGCCATGCATCATATACTTGGCTCTTAGCATCTCCCCCCTTCTGTTTAAGTAACAAGCAATCTGGCTAGGGACCCTGCCTGTTAGGTTTGTCCAATTCAACATATGGTTCTTACCCATCATCTGAAAACTGACTTTTAGGCGTCAGCCTCCTGTCTTAGGTTGATACCACTGCAATTGGATCATACCCGTCACTGACTACCAGTCCAGCATATAGCCATACTTGTGGATAGGCCTGTGTACCAGTGGGGGGGGGGTGAGGTTCTTTGCCTCACCTCTGTTGGCCCCCAAATTTGGCCTTGGTGCCGGTGGGGGGGTGAGGTTCTTTACCTCACCTCTGTTGGCCCCCAAAATTAGACCATCACTAGTAGAAGGGAGGAGGATACAGAAATGTCATGACACCAAGTCAATTAACGGCTCCTAGGAAAAATTGCATCACTGGTGACACATCAGCAAAGATATGCTAGCACTACCATAATTCGCTGCATCAACAAATAGATCACAAAGCATACAAGTGATACATAGTCCAGGCAAGTTCTGTAAGCAGTTCAAAGCAGAGGAATCTATCAATATGTCCATATCCTTCCAAAATAAATCGACTCATTGATTGAGCATTACTTGTTGAGTTATAAATCATTGATGTATCAGTTTACACGGTTTGTTGTGACAACTCTCGAAGAAGTTGTAGTTTGGTTTATCTTTGTCTTCACCAGCACTGGGATGAAAATAGGAATTTTGACAATGATGCTAAAAAAAATATGTAACATTTCAACAGGTACTAAGAAAACAATATTTAGAACAATTTATATTATCCTGAACAGAATTATTAAATATAATGAAAAGGAAAGGTGAAAGTAAACAAACAGATCTGTTAACCTTCTATTTGTTCATATATTAAAACAATCCTCAACAGCTGTTTACCCAAATTAAATTAAACTATTAAAATCACGTGAATAATAAAAAAAAAAAATTGGATCCATGTACATGAGCGCTCCTCATATGTGATATATGGACATACGCACATACAGACATACAACACAAAACAGAAGTGTGCACACTTAACATGTAACACATAAGACAATAGTAAAGGCCTTGTAGCTTTACCTAGGTGAAATCTCCATTGCAATGTTCAAAAACTCCACAGTCAAAAAATAAAACTGATCAGAAAAAACATTAACCTAGGTCTGTATGAGCTCAAAAATAAAATAGAACTTTATGATGTGGGAAAAAGCAATAATAAAATAGATATTGAAAAAAGCATCCTGGTTAATCACTGTCACAGATGTAAGAATAGCCAAGCTGGAGATCTGGATATCAGCTGTTATGGATTTGAGTCGAATCATCTTCCTTTTGGTCTGTAGAAATTGTTTTAGTTAGTCTCTCTGGAATCCAAATCGGCTGCTGTTCTTCCTGTGAAAAAACACAAACAGAGCCCCGACTCCAGACTATCACTGGGTCAGGACCTTTCCATTGTCCTGTTAGAATATCTTTCCAAAGTACCTTACGCTTATGTACATTTTTTGGATACAAATGTCTTTCCGCAGCACTAAGCCCTGATGAATCCAAATTTAAAAAGTTTAGAGTAAAAAGGGTTATTATAAGTTTATCTTTGGGGGATATATACCCCTTTCCAATTCCCTCCTTTTGTTTTAATAAGTACATTTTAATAGTTTGATGAGCTCGTTCAACTATGCCTTGTCCTTGTGAATTATATGGAATTCCTGTTATGTGAGTAATGCCAAATGATGAGCAAAATTGTTTAAAAGAGGTGGACGCATAACCAGGACCATTATCGGTTTTTAACTGTTTTGGAATGCCCACAGTGGCAAAATTTTGTAAGTAATGAGCTTTAACATCTTTAGTTTTTTCTCCGGCATGAAGGGAGCCCATCAGAAATCCGGAAGAAGTATCAACTGTAACATGTAAATATTTTAATTTTCCAAATTCTGGCAAGTGTGTGACATCCATCTGCCAAATATGGTTAGGTATCAGTCCTCTAGGATTAACTCCAAGATTAACTTGTGGTAAAAATGTCACACAATTTTGAAATTGTTTTATTATATGTCGGGCTTGTTCTTTAGTTATTTTAAAACGCTTTTGTAAAGTATTAGCATTGACATGGAACCTTTTATGAAAATTTATAGCTTCTTCTATTGTGGAGAAAATATGTATGTCATGTGTAGATTTATCTGCTAACTCATTGCCCAAACTAAGGGCTCCAGGCAATCCTGTATGTGCCCTGATATGTCCTATAAAGAATGGATCTTTTCTGTCCCAGATTAGACTTTGTATAGTGGAAAACAAAGAGAAAACAGTAGAAGAAGGGGAAATCCTACCAGCATCTTCAAGGGATACTATAGCATTAACTACATACTGACTATCAGAAAATAAATTAAATACAGAATCTTTAAACATCATAAAAGCTTGTAATACTGCATTAAGCTCTACCTTTTGAGCTGATTGTTTGGGTACTAAAAATGTAAAAGTTTGATCAGGGGTAACTACTGCTGCTGTACCATTATTTGACCCATCAGTGAATATATTTGGAGCATTCATGATAGGTTTTTTTTTTTTTTTGTCATATTTGGAAAAACTACAGGATGTTTAGACCAAAAAGACAACAAAGGATTAGACGGTAAGTGATTATCAAATGAAACATTAGATTTACACATGATTATTGCCCAAGTATTTAACTCATTAGCTAACTCATCAATTTGATCCATAGTATATGGAGTAATAATTTTATTGGGAGAAATCCCAAACACTCCCTTGGCTGCTTTTATTCCTTTGAGTATTAATTGTCCTACAGCCTCAGGATATCTAGTAAGAATAGTGTTAGGAGAATAAGATAAATGTATCCTCAATAATGGACCTTCTTGCCAGAATACTCCTGTAGGAATATTTTTTGTTGGCAGTACAATAAATAATAAAGGCAAACTTATATCAATTCTATCCAAATGCATATTTTCCATATATGTTTCAATGATTTTTAATGCCTTTCTTGCTTCAGGCGTCAACATGCGGGGTGAATTTGGATCTGATGGACCTTTTAGAATATCAAATAAAGGTCCCAACTCTCCTGTTGGTATGCCTAGATAAGGCCTTATCCAATTTATGTCTCCTAATAACTTTTGAAACTCGTCAAGTGATTTGAGTTGATCTACTCGTATTTGAATTTTGGGAGGACGGACCATGGTTGAGGATAATAAAACCCCTAAATAATTAATTGGAAGATTTAATTGTACTTTATCTATTGCTGTCTCTAGATTATAATTTTTTAATAAATTTGTAACTGTGACATAACATTCTAGCAATGTGTTTTTATCTTTAGGTACCAATAACACATCATCCATATAGTGAAATATTTGTAGTTCAGGATTTTGATTTCTAAGTGGCTGGATTGCTTTGTTAACATAAATTTGACACATAGTTGTACTATTAGCCATCCCTTGAGGGAGTACTTTCCATTCATATCTCTGATCAGGACCTTCATGGTTTAGTGCAGGGATAGTAAATGCAAAATGTGGACTATCCTCGGGATGAATTGGAATTGAAAAAAAAACAATCTTTAATATCTATAGCTAAAACATACCAGGTTTTTGGTAAAGCAGACAATTGGGGAATCCCTGATTGAGCAGGTCCCATAATAACCATCTCATTATTAATGGCTCTTAAATCTTGCAATAATCTCCATTTACCAGATTTCTTTTTAATGACAAAAATGGGAGTATTATGGGGAGATACGGAAGGTTGTATATGTCCCTCCGCTAATTGTTGTTTGACCAGGTCATGGGCTATTTGTATCTTTTCTTTAGTCAGGGGCCACTGAGGAACCCACACTGGTCTTTCTGATTTCCAAGTAATTTTGATTGTCTCAGTGGCCCTTTCTGAAAACCCAATCCATGTCTATTTGTTTCTTGATCTATTTGAATCGGTGCCGTCATACCTTGTTCTTGTTTTCTTAATCTTTCTTCTTTCCTAAAGCCTTGTCTAGCCCTAGTAGTGGGCGCATTAGGATTGATGTTATTTGTTAATGTCAAACCTAATTGATCTAGGACATCTCGTCCCCATAAATTTATAGGAAGATGATCCAATACATAGGGCTGTATAGTTCCTTCACATCCTTCAGGATCCTTCCAATCCAATACCATTGCACTTCTATGGGGATTAGTTGCCACTCCTAGGCCTCGAAGCGTTTGAGTGGCTTGTTGTAATGGCCAATGTTTTGGCCATTCTTGATGAGATATGATCCTAAGGTCTGCACCTGTATCAAGTAGCCCATTAAAGTCATGTCCTTGAATGTTTAGTTTTAGCATGGGACAAGAATCTAGATTTAAAGACAGCATAGCCCAATCTACACCTGTGGAGCCTAATCCCTTGGAACCTCTTTCTATAGTACGACTGGAAAATTTATCTTGTAGGCTGGGTATTATTAATAACTGTGCTATTCTATCTCCTGGTGAAATTACTGATATACCTCTTGGAGAACTAGCTATAATTTTTATTTCACCCTCATAATCGGGATCAATTACCCCAGGACTTATCATAAGTCCTTTTAGTGTTGAAGAACTGCGTCCCAATAATAAGCCTACTGTTCCTTGGGGAAGAGGTCCTTTTACTCCTGTGGGAATGATTTGAACTCCCATCTCTGGAGTTAGTACTGCTCTGGCAGAGGCACAGATGTCCAACCCTGCGCTGCCTCTAGTTTGTCTGATGAGGGATTTAATGGATAATGCGACCTGGGCACTACCTTGATGGTGCTGCTGGGTTCCTCCATTGCCCCGTATATTTGTGGTTTTGGGCCCCGGAGCATTGGGCCCTCCAGTCCGTTTTTTGGCAATGGAGCCTGATGTCTTTCTCCACGATATCGTGGGTAAACACTTCGTCCTTGTCTGTTTTTTGATAACGGAATACCCTCTATGGTGGTTTGAGAATGACATTCATTAGCCCAATGTTTCCCTCTACGGCATCGTGGGCAAATACCCGGTATTCTATTCCTTTGATACCTAGCCTTGTTAAACCCTCCTCCTATGGGGCAACTCCTTTTAAAATGTCCTGTTTGATCACAATTATAGCATGTTTTTGGCCTGGCATCTAAAGCCTGTTGTACTGCTGCTAAGACTTGCCCTTGTTCATTAATGTCTCTACATAATTTAATATATGTGTTTAAATCTTCATGTTTCCATGGTCTGATGACCTCTCTGCAGCAACGATTTGCTTGGTCATAAGCCAGTTGTTTTATAAATGGCATTGCCTGTTCTGTATCTCCAAATACTCTAGAAGCTGTCTGAATAAGCCTATCTACAAATTCAGCGTAAGGTTCATTAGCTCCTTGTATTACCTTAGATAATTGTCCTTGTAAATCTCCATGCCCCTGTAAAGTTTTCCATGCCCTAACTGCATCTACAGCAATTTGTGCCTATACGCCAGGATCATATTCAATTTGTTGCCATTGACCCTCATAAGGTCCTTTTCCTAATAACATATCTAGATTTCTTTGAGGGTAACAGGCTACTGCATTTTGCCTAGCTGTCTCCATGCAAAATTCCTCATTGCCAACCTTCCATAACAAATATTGTCCTCCATTTAGCACAGATCGACACATGTTAGCCCAATCTGCTGGTGTCATGTCTAAGTTGGTAATGGATTCGACCATGCTCACAGTGAAGGGTGCTTGTGGCCCGTAGGTTGTTACAGCCTCCTTTAATTGCTTCACTGTTTTGAAATCTAAAGCACGGTGAATTCGTTGCCCTCCTGCCTGCTCAAGTACAGGGCATGCTAATCTTTGGGGTCCTGCCTCAGGATTCCGTCCATCAACTATGGGAGTTGAGGGCCGCTCAGCTGTAGATGGATCTGTTGGTTGGATTATGCCCTCTGGTGATAGAACGGGGTTAGTAACAGCCTCCTGTTGTAATTCCCGCCTGATGGTTGTTTTTCCTCTAAGCTTTCTTTCTTCAAATCTTCCTCTGTCTGACTAGTTTGAGAGACCTTCTCTTTCGCTTGACCTAACATGTTTTCTACCATAGTCTGGACCTCTAACAATTTACTTAACAGTCTTTCGGTTTGTTTTTTACTAGTTTCTAATCTACTATAAAGGTAACGCAACCCAATAAGATAGCATAAAACAAAACCGAAACAGAATGAAACAAAAACTGAACAAAGAATAGTTGTATCAATTTTCTCTTTCTCAGGGCCGAACAACTTCAAACCTTGAGCCAACCATTTTTCCCAGTTTGCCTGAGAAAATTCTAGGGATAGGCAGCTTGAAACAAAAACAAGATAAATCAAAACGAGAACACATTGTTTTTTGAAATGGTCACCCATTTTGTTGCCTTCCCTCAGGGGCGAGCAATTTTAATCACCTCCAAGCTTCAGGCATTCCTCCTATGGCCACCAGTTGCCGCAGTCTAGCTGGGCACAAAATCACGAGCCACTCAAGCAGGAACAAACTTTATTTTTTGAAACTGCCGCCAATGTCCGGTATGCGCCCTGGAAGATTTTTCGATCCACCCACGCAGCCTCCTCCGGGACCCGCAGAGAGAGCTCCCCCCACACACCAAACTCCCTCCTACTGTACTTCTCCAACCAATGGGAACTCTCCAGGAGTCCCGTAGCCTGCCTAGGTGAACAGCAGGAGTCCAATATCCATATGAATGCAAATCTTATCATAATCATATCATCTCAATGGCTAGCTGGGGTCACCTTTTGACCAAAAATGCCATGCATCATATACTTGGCTCTTAGCACATAAACTTAAAGATGACTATAAAATTTGAATTTTGGGCTAAAATTTTAGTTAAAGAACTTTTTATCTTTAATGGAGATTTTGATTGCTTTCCAAACTCATTAGTCATGAAGCACTTTTATGATCTTAGCCAAATATTTTCTATACTCATTTCAATGGTCTCAAAAAACTGGAGAAAAACAATTTTTTAACAAAACAATGTTAATAAGTATAACTTGTTGAATCATCTTCTGCTTTCTCATTCACATATCTTCCAAAACAGTTCACTTTTTGATAATGGAGGTCTGTGCTTTGGACACAAAAGCATTCCTATGACAATGACTGTTACCATACTTTGGCAGTGATACAAAGGCCTCCAGGAAGAGCAGAAAAATATGTGTTGAAACATTTTTGCAATGCCAAGAGCTAGGGAGAAAGTGTTGCAAATTATGTTACAAATGTTTTTCCTTAGAAGTCTAAATACAAGTCCCTGTAATACAATGCTAGTATTTTGGTAAACATTCCTTAGAGTCAGATATTATCTACTGCAATTGGCAAAGGACCTATAATTCATCTTTGGCTTTTAGCAGGAAGTCATGGCTATGAGTTAGCCATGAGCTAAGCACAAATGGAATGAAAATTTGCAGACCTGTTGTGCAGAGAAAACAGTTAAGGCATATTCTGAGGGGAATACACAAAATATCCAGAGTCTGAGCTCTGTATGTAGGGAACATATGTTTTCTGGTAAGTGGGACAGTAGTTTGAATTTAAAAATAGAAACAAAAACTTTGACTCAAAATGATATGCTAAGGATATCTTATTAATAATAGTAATTAAATTATGTTTCCTGAATCATTTGTTTTAATTTAAAATCACAATAATCATATTCAAGGGAACTGAAGATTTAATGATTTTGTCTTTCAGCATGTATGTATAAATTTTGGTATGCAATAGTGCACCAGAACTTGTTCCTGTTATCTAGTTATTTTACCCAGATACCAATAAATTTATCTAATGTAACACCTATTAAAATTTAGTTGAATTTTTTTTGACATGTGAGCCATAATATGCATTCATTAAAGGTTCATGAATGTCTGAAGAAACTAGAAAATGAAGGGTTTGAAGACAAAATATATTTAGAAGTCCCTAATAATAAAAAGTCATAGTATCAGTGTAACTATAGATACAGATCAATAAATCAGAATAGAAAACTCAGAGATAGACTGATATACAAGATAGAAAAAAATACTAATATAAACTAAAAACATTGTTGTCAATGGAGAAAACAGACATCATTTTGTGATGATATTGGGAAAACTGCAAACTCTCACTGAAAAGGAAAATTGGATCTTGAATTAATAGTACATATAAAGAAACTTTATATGACTAATACTTAAGTATAAAGAGTAAAAAATAAACACAAGAATATGTAGAAATAGTTTTTGACTTCCAATATGGACCAAGTTAAGTAAAAGCAAAATTTATGAAACCAAAATTTGATTATTCGATTATGTGAAAATTATTTTTTTATTTATCACAAAATTGGATAGAAAAATACATTTTCAAATTTAAAGTTAACAAGAGAAGTTCATTTATGAGAACTAATAAAAATAACAAGAAGAAAAAAGGCAGCTCTAGTAGAAAAATGGGAAAAGGGGACAACTTCTGTAAAAGAAAATCAACAAAATTAATGAATAAATATGAGGATGATCAAAAGCATCAGTAATGTGAAAATGTAAATTTGAATATTTTTGAACAGAAAATCTATTAGATTGATAAAACTGGTAGACTGGATAATGCCAAATCTTGGCAGGAATGTTGGGAGGGAAAGCCTGCTGTGATGTGTCTCTTTGGTGAGAGTAGCCACCTTGGAGAACAAGTCAGCCATATGCATTTGAATTATAAGCAAAATCCAAAAACAAACAATTCTAATCCTGAGTGAATGTACCAAATAAATTCTTGCATATTTCTTTAAGGGAAACATGCACAAGGGTATGCTATTTAAGTGAACTTCAATTATATGCAGTCAAAATTATGCATGTTGTAAAGAGTTTAGACAAATGAAAAGACAAAAAGTAAGTCTATTAGAATACTTGTGTGGTAATGGTGGAGGACAGAATTTTCAGGGATGTAAAATATGAGAACATAAAGAAATAAATGGATTAGTCATCTTCAAAAACTGGTTAGGAGCAGAAATGCAAAGATCTAAAATATTATCTTTTAATGCAATTTGATGTCAATAATGTTTACAAAGATGAACCAAGAAATCCTAAATTACACATAATAGTTAGATATATTTAAATAACTAAAAAGTACATGTAGTAAGCAAGAACAGTTGAATTAAAATCGCATAGGTGCTGGAGAAGCTTAAGACTCATTAATTTTATACATACACACACACAATTTTTAGTCATGTGAACATCTCAATTTTGTAGATTTTATTTCAGCAAATTTGATTTAACATAGTAAATTAATTAGAGCCTAGTGTTGTTAAAGACTACCATATCACAAATAAATAAATAAATAAATAAATAGAATAAATTTACCTTAGCAGCTCTAAGTTGCTTTGTTGAAATTTGATAAATAATTAATAAATATTTGTTGAGGACCTAGTCTGTGCCATACATATTTTTAGGTGTTTACATCACAGCCATGTATAACAAAACATGATTACAGCTGTATTATCAAAAGTAGAAACCTAAGTGAAGTAAAACATTAATGTAAGGATAAAGTTAACAAGGGAAATAGCTGCCTTAACCTGAAATGTAGTACCTATAAACAAACAAATATAATGGAAAAATATTACAGATGCTTTGTGTAAAACCAGAAAATAATATTCCATAAGAATAACTAACTTTAAAAAGTGTCTTGGAGATACTAACTAGTATAACCATTAAGGTAAAAGTAATAAGATGTGTAAGGATCATGGGAAAAAAATGAATATATCTTTCATTATTTGAAGATCGTATGATTTTTCTCATAAAACACTCAAGAGCACCTACAGATAACATTTTAGGGATGAGTATAATAAATTTTGGGTTTTACATGCAAATAGTAATAGAATTTCTGTACTTTAGAGTAACCAATTAGAAAATGTGACTTTTGGATAGATACCACTCACAATAGCAAGAAAATCTACAAGGTCTCCAGAAATAAATCTAACAATTTATTAAACATTCATAGAAACATTATGAAACATTATTAAAGCACAAATAAAACCTGAAAAAAATAAGAGCACATCATGTTTGTGGATTGGAATATTCTATATTAGAAATGATTGTCTATTTCCTTAAAATTAGCATACTGTAATTTCATTAAAATTTCCAATAGAATTTTTAACAAACTCAATAGACTGATTCTAAAATCCATAAGATAAAATTAAAACATAACAGCAGTCTAGAAAATTGTGAAAATTTTAGAAAAATTGGGAAAAATGCCTTTTAAATCCTAAATTCTTAGTAACTGTAAGATACATAGTAACTGTAAGATAACTTCATAAGATACAGTGGTATTTTTAAAGGGATTGACAAAAATCAAAGAAACAAAATAGTCAAAAAGCAGATTTAAATATATACGGAACATTTCCTATTTGATTGGGTAGACAATAAAATTAGAAGTGCTAGGAGGATCTATTAATTACATGGTTTGGGTAATTACAAAATTTTTTTTTATTTGTGATAAATAAAAAAAAACAATTTTTTTATTTATCACAAAATTGGATAGAAAAATATATTTTCAAAATATATATTTTCAAAATTTTGAAAAATATATTTTCAAAATTTTTTTATAAAAATTGTTTTCTCAACAGAAAATAAAATAATGTAGGCATTTCTCTCACCCTCTACCCACTTCTTCTCTCCTCTCTCCTCCCTCTGTACCTCTCTCTTCTCTTTCTCTACCTTTAATGCTTAATTGCGGAAACCAAACATAAAATACTTTTAAAACAATCTAAAACAAATGTAGCAAAACATCTTATTTCTTCAGGATTGTCAGGAATTTTTAAAGACATAAAAGGCAGAGTAAAATGATGAGAGATAAGCACATTAATATTCAGATTCAAATATATTTTAGAAAAAAAAAAGAAGAAAACAGAAGACTTAGCTTTATTCTGTTGTTACAAAGTATGGCTGCCATGAAAATATGTCTCTTATATGGTAAACAGCAGGAAGTCTAATTGACCAAACCTCAGGCACTGTGCCCTGAAATCTGTCACCCAGTTCATGATGAAACTGTACTTAATGCTGGCATTTTCAGCTAATGGCTGATTGCAGCAGGATTCTAGGCCCAACACATTCCTGGAGACAGTGGACTCTACTGAGAAGTTATTTGGCTGAGTACACCCCATTGCCCTTGCAAAAACCTTCTTAGAATTGTTGTATAATCTAAAAATTTTCTAACTTTCCTCTTGTCTTCTGACCTCCTCTGACACTTGTCGATTAGACTTTCATCCTGGGTCTCCCAACCACTTTTGTCTCTGTATCAGTTTTCCTTACAGGTATTTCACTCTGTTGAACAGCCTATCTGACCTGTGCACTTATCAGAGGATGTGAATTATCTCTCAATGGCAAGCACCAAGAAATGCAAAGAGAAGTACAGGAAGAACTAAAAACATTTAATTTATCACCAACCCTATAAGATGTAAATAGGAAACAAAGGTGTGCAAGATTTAGATCATGAAAAAAAAAGATATGGTTTGCATATTCATGGAAGAAAACCAGCTCAAAGTAAGATGAGCAGCTATATCAGCAGGTGAGGAAATTTTTAAGGGGCTAATTAGTAAATATTTTAGTCTCCTTAGGCAAAGTGACAAAACTGAGGTTATTAAACAGGTATTTCTGAAGCCGTTTAAAATGAAAATTTTTTAGAAATGTAGAAAGTATTCTTAGTTCCAGGCCCTTAAAAACAACAAAACCCAGACCAGTGACCAGATGTGGTCCCTAGGCAGTAGTCAGTTTACTCTTTTGTTTGTGTGTGGGGGCCCTCTGGGATTGAACTCAGGGCCTTCTGCATGAGAGGCAAGCACTCTACCAACTGAGCTATATCCCCAACAATAGTTAGCTTACTCTTACAATTGCTTTATTAGACAATAGTTGCATTGCTTGTGGAATCACTGTTTCAGAGGCAAAGTGTGTCTCATTTCACTTGCAATTTTATAATGAGATCCAAACCAACATTAAAGAGTGGCATATTTGTTTTCTGAAGGATAGTCCCCAGGCATGACCAAAGCCTGCCTGGCTCCCTGTCTGTGCCATTGACCTAGATTATTGCAAGGGTCAGAGAGTACAGTTTATAAAAATGGTGTTCAAAAGCTTGCTTGTGAAAAATAAAATAAAATAATTTGCTTGTATACCCCTAAAAGAAATTTGAAAGACTGTTTCCTTTTTTACTTATAACCATAATTCTATTGAGTGTGTAGTTCATGCTTTTAATAACATTTTGAAGGTGTTTATTTGGTTTATTCAATTTATGAAAAAATGCATGTCTAGTACTTTAAATGACAAAGATAATCATATCTTTTTTTTCAAATTCATACTTCTTTTATATTAGAAACAAATTAATTTCTTTTTATTTTAAGTATCGTGTTCAGGATCATTGCCATGAAACCCATCTCAGTTTGATTTTTAATTTTATGTGATAGATCAATAAAACCTAAGAAGATAGATATGTGTGGGAGCTGAGCAGATGCATAGATAATTGGCTAGATAGTTGGACAGGTGGATAGATTAGTAGAGAAGATGGTTGGTTTGTTGAATGTTCCCTTTGTTTGGTACCATTGAAATTTTTATACCCTGGGAATATGCCACAATAAGATTTGGGAGGGTTGTTGAGTTACCATTTTCTTGTGTAAAGTCATAACAGGAGGTTCTGAAAAGAGATGGAATTGGAAAAGTCATAAAGAATATCTGCTAATTCAGATTAGTTTTGGAAAAGGTACATATGAAATTTGAAAATGTGGAAGATATGATCCTCAATCCTATCTATATCCAGGTACCCTACACCCCAAAATGTAGTTCATTACATCCACAGTTACATATACACTCATTTAAAGACAACTGGTGTAAGACATTTCATACTCCAGTCATAATAATAATATGTGAACATAAGAAGGATTATTTTTTAATAGTTTCAATCAATATACAGTCTAAACTTACAGATATAGAAAATGATGCTGCACACCTGCTTTTACTTTACCTATTCTAGTTGCTGTTCTGTCAGTAGTAGGATGCCCTCATAGTTTTACTTTCTCTTCTGTCAGTCTTTCTAGACTGGGCCTTACACCAGGAGTCAGCAGAGCTCACTCCATTGGCAAAGTCTGTGATTTATAGTAACAGCAACTGGTCAATTTTTTCTCTCTATTACTTAAGGGCTTTAAGAAGAAAGAAGAAAGAATCTACCCTGAGTCATGGATTAGACATTCAAATACGAAGTTAAATTAAGATATTTTTGAAATACATTTTTACAAAGGATATCACTGAAAGCATAATGATGCTTTCTTTAGATGTAATACAAGTTATAATATATTGTTCAAAAATAAAATTAGTTATTTATCACGTGGATTATGTTGCACATAATAAAAAGCAGGATGCTTTTCTTGAGTTGTATTAAACATTATATAGCAGCCAAATTCCTCTGAACCTATAAATAATTCTACCAAGTGAATTTTCTAATGAAATAAGCAGGTTTTCAAAACCCTAAAGCCTGAGATGAAAATTAATAAGAAAAACATTGCCATTGGAACTACCAGCAAAATATATTTATAGAATCTATCATGAAAATGTGATAGGACATGCATAAAGGACTTCCCAGTTTCATCTTTAACACAGTCCTAAAAAGAATAGATACTTCAACAAGGTGCAATTTAGGGAGCCTTCAGAACAAATGCAACAGTTAACTACTCCTAGTTATAGGACAAACATGAATTCTTGTTTAGCAGTCCACAGAAATCAGTAGTCAATGTTTTTATATCTTTCTCTTGAAAATACATTGATTTATCAGGACACAATCAAACACACACACATGGGTATATGCAATTGATTTGTTTAACAGAAATGATCTAATCTCCTCTGTTTACTAAGCATTGCATACAGGCTATGGCATCCTTAAGTACCCATTTTGTGTGCACATTTGTTCACATACTCTTAGAAAATATGGTTTTGTTATTTTACCTAAGTGAATTAAGGTTAATGTGTATTCTAATTAAAGGATAGCTTAGAAACAAATTCCTAGACGAAAACAGCTATTTTTACCTTTGTGTGTTCTAAAATGCATGCCTGAATGGTGTACTGAGATATAAAAGTACATAAAAGCTTTATTAGTGTTTTATTAAAGGACTACATGCATAAAAAGTAAGTGACTTCCCTGGTGCTTCTCTATAAATAAAACTGATCACCCTGGTAATAAATGATCTTCACATCTTTGCAGTCTTGCTTCTTAATCTTTGATCACAATAAAAGTACATTACATGCATGTACAAATATGCCACATTGAAACCTAGTATTCTGTATAATTAATGTGCCAATAAAAATGTTTAAAAAGACTTGGCATTACATTGAAATCAGCACAACAGATTCCAGTCCAATCTCTGACCATAAAATACCTTGTCCATTTAATGGAATACTTCCACAAGAGATCCTGTAGTTATGATCCCTTTAAAGTTTTCTACTCCTGATAGAACATGGATCGCTGGAAATTGTGCATTTTGGAATATTTCCCAGACCTGGCAATGCCTGGGGAAAGGTTATTTGGAATGGGGCTTCTCTGGAGACCTGATACATCAATTTGCATGTGACACATGAAACAAAGCTGCACAGAATATACACACATTCAGACACACACACACACACACACACACAAAAGTCAACTAGAAATTAACTAGAAATGGAAAATAAATTTCCATAGAAAGACCCCACAATTCAATCATGTGCTTTCAAGGCATGTTTAAATCTTACAATTTTAACGCGATTGCTTTATTAGACAATAGTTGCATTGCTTGTGGAATCACTGTATCAGAGGCAAAGTGTGTCTCATTTCACTTGCAATTTTATAATGAGATTCAAACCAACATTAAAGAGTGGCATATTTGTTTTCTGAAGGATATTCCCCAGGCATGACCAAAGCCTGCCTGGCTCCCTGTCTGTGCCATTGTTTGCACATTTTGTAAATATCACTTGAGTTTTTCTGTATCCTATCCTAAATTCCCAAATTCCAAATGACCTCCCAAATCTACCACACAGCAAATGTCACTTTAATATCTTGAAAGAAACCATTTTTAAATTAAATGTATATGTATATACACACATATATGTACACATATATCTGTCTTCAACAAAGGTCACCTATGTACCATCTTTACAAAGAGAAGACATTTCTACTGTCTATCCTATCTCCATTTTGATTGTGGACTGCCTGCTGCCTACTTTGCATTCCGTTCTCTAAAAGGCTTATTAATGGGGTCTAGAGGGAGGCTGTCAGAAATGGCAGACTGAATCAAGGGATTTTCCTTCAACATCCAAATGACACACTGAAGCTAGAGAATTAAACAGATGACTAACCAGTGCCCTTTTGTTTGAAGATGAAGGTGGGATTGCCAACGTGCACACCAGAAACTGACATTTGGGTGGATTAAACCGTCCTGCTATTGTACTGCTAGTTTATAATCACTACTGCTTTCTTGATCTCAAGTGCCTCAGCAAAAGCCTTCTCAGTTCTTAGAGTCATGTTTGTAGAAACCCTCAGCTGAGCTTTTGCAGTAAACATTTATCCACCAAGAAGCAGTGTTCTGACACTAACTGAGAAGAAGCGTTGGCTTCTAGGTATTTAATTAAAACATTAAGGGAAAAGCTTTCATGTCAACATTCACAAGTACTTTCCTATAGCTGAGGGTTGCTATAATTGAGTTTCCCTGCAAATTCATCCCTCCCCTTCCCAGCCTTCTCTGAGAGCTGCAATAGCTTGAGGTTCACTTTGCTTCATGCTGTTAGTTGTGGCTTTGAGTCTTTGCCCCATGCTGTCACTCTCCCGATTCTCTCAATCTGGTTGTTAGCTTTAATTTCTAAAATCAAGATTGGATGGCAACAAGGGGCTTTAATGAAGAGTGAAAAAGTCATTTGTTAAACAGCATTAAGAATTCTTATTTGCACTGCTGTATAATGTGGTCAAGCCAAATGCTTTCTGCTTTTATGAATCATCCAATTTCCTTTACCACATAATTAATGTTAATAAGGAGGAGGCATTATATAGGAACTAAATATGTCATAATAGATGTTGGCTCTGGTTTAGGTTCCTGGGGCATCACCATTTTCATTGTGAGGCACTGAGAGAACTATGAATTGTAAGGAAGGACATGAAGAACAAATCCCATATGGTCATTTGATTGTTGACAAAGTTCGTATAATAGAAGTACTTACTTTTCTTTAAAAGTTGCCTTTTTCAATGAAAAGACAGCAAAAGACTTTTAGTAATGCTATTTAGTGCACCTTCTTGAATAGCAGCATTTGTAAAAGAATGTTTTTAAACTACCCTGTACTGTGGACCATTGAATGTAATAAAGGGATATTACCCATGCAATTCTCTTTAATGTATCAAGTCAATTGAGAGAAGCCTTATTCTACTTTCATAAAATG
Organism: Marmota monax; assembly: GCF_021218885.2. Classification (NCBI taxonomy): domain Eukaryota; kingdom Metazoa; phylum Chordata; class Mammalia; order Rodentia; family Sciuridae; genus Marmota; species Marmota monax. The sequence goes on from NW_026694618.1 coordinate 828,526, forward strand.
TGAAGGTATAGATTTGACAAATATCTTAAACCAATAAAGATGGCTGCAACCACGTGTTCCAAGAAAGATATAGAAGTATTTACAACATCTCTGTTAAATTCATTTCCATATGAAACAAAATTAATTCATTTATGGGATTCAGCATGTTCCAATGAGTTCATTTCCTTTAATGACAACATGACTACATTTTACTTCAACTTTTTAATGTAGAAAAGTCAAATCTACCTACCCAATATGAAAAACATGTCAATTCAACAAATACTTCTGGAGGGCTTCATTAAATAGCTAATACTGTACTAAGAAGTGGGATTACATTACTATATATACATACGTACATATACACATATGTATAATACAAACACACATATGTATGTATACACATACACAGTACTCACCTGATGGGAATTTTTCACAAAGAGAAATTTTTAATTTAAATGAAAATGTAGGCTATGCATAAATGCTAAATAAAGCAAAGTAGTCAACTAAATAGCATAACATTACATTAACTATAATATAGCTACAGGGGCATGCCAGTCTGTACATCTCTTAAGTTTCCTCAATGTCTTTTACAAAATCTGAAGTATAAATAAGAATCAAGTCTGCCTTGACCACAGTCACACTCTGACTGGCTTTTCTCCTCATATTTGAGTCCTGCCTTAATAAAATGCAATTTATTGGAGTTCTGAAATTTCTTTCCTGTGCCCTTCTACCCATTTGGATGTCTGTTTATTGCTCACTGATGCCATTTGCTGGTTGAATGTCAATCCTACCTGATGTACTACCAATAAAAGCCTCTAATGAGAATGACCTACTCCCCTTAATATATGGAGGGTTTTTTGATTATTTGGTCCATCATACTGTCAAGTTATTGGAAAGGGGAACACTATTGCATATTCCCTCTAAAATATTCTCCCTTGGTGTTTTCTACCTAAGACATGAGAAAGGACTGTTTTGGATAAAAAATAGGTTCAGTCAGAGCACCTCACTTATTCTGTCTTCTGGAAAAGTCACTTTCACTGTAGCTTACCTACTTCAAAACTGCATTTGCTTATTAACCACTATTCCTGACATTATTCCCATTGTATAGCTCCGCATCTGAACTTACTTAATTTGGGGTTACTAAATCATCCCTTTGGAAATTTTAGTGCAATTCATCAAATACTTATTGAATACCTACTTATGCAGGCACCATGTTAAACACTAGGAATATATAATAAAAACACTGCCCCTGATTCTGCGAAAGTTATCTAATGAACTGTAGCTCTGTCACTACCTCAACTCTGAAAATAACTCACTATCTACTCTCTTGATCACCACATTCATTATCCCTCCCACTACTATATAGCAAATCCACACATTCACCAGTAAACTACTAAAATTCAATTTCTAGTAAGATATTCTCAGACTCCCAATTTGCCTTGAGTTTCCCAAGACCAATTCCCTGTGCTAGCACACCGAAGATCAGAATTCATTTTACCTATCTATTGTACATGATATTAATAAATTATTAATGTGGCACATAGGATGAATACAACATAATGTGTGATCACCTGAACTGTTTATACACATTTAGAGCACCAAATGAGGAATGCTTTTTCTTTCCTCTTCCTGACACCAATTCTCTGCAGACATCAACTTTGTGCCCAAATTTTCAATTCAATTCTGACAGTACTTAGCTGGAGTTAGCATCAGATCCCACAAATTTAGGGCTTAGTCTCACAAGACTACCCCAGTTTTAGATGTTAATGGTAAACCCAGGCCAACCTGTACTTCTAACCAAACAGGTATACATCTGGGGCTCTAATGACATTCTCCTGATGTTTGACAATTTACTAGAAGAAGTCACCAAACTCATAAAGTCACTTTTCTTACTATTATTGGTCTATTATAGAGGATACAACTAGGGAATGCCATACCCTTTTCATGTATATCCCCATACTTGCACATCAATGTGTTAACCAAGTTGGAAACCTTCTGACCTCCATTGTTTGGAGATTTTTGAGGATATCTCATACTTTAGGAATGATTGATTATATCATTGGCTATTGTGCATTAGCCCCCTCCAGCCCCTCTCTCCTCACATAGGGTGGGAATTAGGATGAAAATTTAGCTCTCTTATCTTTTTTGGTCATCCTGATGACCAATCCACATCTTGAATCTCCAATCATTTCACTAGAATACAAAAGACACTCATAACTCTAGATATTCTCAGGTTTTTAGGACTTTTATGTTAGGAACTTGGGACAAAGAATAAACGTTTACTTTTCATTATATCACACCATCTTAAACTAACCAATTTTTAAACTCCTGTGCAATCCAGGAATGAACTACTCAAAGGTCCCTGACTGACAAGGGAAATAGGGCTTAAAATATAGTCTGTATTCTGCTCCTCAGTATATTCCTAGCTTATAACTGCATCTGACCAGACAAGGCATTTTTTAAAAATTTATCTATGTTAACTTTAAAAAAAAAATTTTCCAAAGGGACCATAAAAACAAACTGTACACCAAGCCTAATGACTACAATTTAATTCTTTAACATTCTTTTTTTTAAAAAAAATACTTTTTTAGTTCTCAATGGACCTTTATTATTTAATTTATTTATATGTGGTACTGAGTATCAAACCCTGTGCCTCACACATGCTAGGCAACTGCCCCACCACTGAGCCACAGCTCCAGACCCTCTTTAACATTCTTAATAGTAAATCTCCTCCCAATATTTTCTGTCTCCATTTCCTCACTGCTTATTAATTCCTAACCCAATTCCATCTGAGTATTGGGCCTGTCACTTCACCAAAGTTGTAGGATCACCATTGATCTTCAGGTTGCATGATTTAATGGACACTTTTCTAGATGTAACTAACCTAAAATCATCATCATTGGGCACAGTTGGCCTCTCCCTCAAAAATGTTTGCCTCGCTGATCTGAGTAGCCACATTTTCCTGGTTTTTCTTTCTACCTCTCTGGATACCTTTTCCCAGTCTCCTTTGTGGCTGCTTTCCACAGGTTCAGTAGTCCATCTTAAGAGCTCTCCATAAGTAATATCATGAAGTTATGCAGGTTTTAATTAATATTCTATATTTTCAAAGTTCCCAAATTTATCACTCTAGGCAAGGCTTCTCCTCTGAGATCCAATCTTCTAATTCAACTCTCTAAGGACATAGTAAGTGAAGAACCTTCTTGACTTCTAGGATTGTTAGTGTGATACTCTAACTGAACAGTCCCCATTTCTTCAGAGTTGATACTTTGTAAGATTTCAAAGATATTAGCAAGATATTTTTGTAGGAACTGGAGAGGACTATACTGAATTAAATTATCTTTTACTTTCAGATTTGCACTTTTTTCCCATCGCTTTAATTATATTTTAGACAAGTTATATGGCAATTACATCAAATTCCTGTAAGGACCCATACCACCACCCCTTCTGTCCCTATGATTTACTTATTCATGCTCCTTTTGCCCTTGGCTCTGCTGCTATCCTGATATTTCTGCTTACAGTTAAAAGTAAAAAGCAATTCCAGATTACAGCAAACTCAAGGCCCATTCTCTATAACTTGGTCTCTACTAAAGGAAGAAAAGGGGAGAAAAACATGGAGGACCATCAAAACTTGAGATCAGGCACTGCCAGAAACCCTGCTTGTGTTTCAAAACAGACTCCTGGAGTTGTTCCCGACTGATAGACCTTCACTGGCTTGGAGAAGAACAGGAAAGACTATTTCATAAACACCACAGTGTTTGAATTTCTAGAGGCTATCCAGGCCAAGAACACAGTCCTGCAGTGTCACCACACTCTCATTGCTACAGTATTCATTGTCCCAGCCCTTATTCACAAGGGAAGGGGTCTCATCCTAGGCTTTATTCAGAGAGACTGGGGTGACAGTGTAACAGCACACCCACTCACCAATTCAACATCCCTCTGAGGAGGAGATTCAGCTTCAGGAAGCACATCTGTAATTATCTCACAGATTTTGGTCTC